>NC_041336.1:25525530-25758030 GCF_004354835.1 Perca flavescens
AAAACTGACTTGTTACCACAAGCTGCTGTAATACAGTATTTTTCCCATTTACAATCGGTGAACATTGGCTAAGGATAAGTGCAGTTGGATTGTTGTTTTCCAAATCTGCTGGGCAATGTTACAATACAGGGAGCACTTCACGTCTCCATCCAGCACCAAATCTCTTCCAGTGTTTGTCATACACACCATTGTTGAAGTACTTACAAAGATTGAAGATTATCTCCCCCTCACTGGGCAACGCATGTTTGCAGCAGAGTCTCACATGTATAATTCATAGGGAAAATAAATTGTCAAGACTTTAAAGAACACAATGCATTTTGTACTGGGCAACACTTTGCTTTTTACCCTCCAAATTATTTATTGTTTCCTCTACTCCCTTGGGCCTTGGCCTGACCTTAAGCAACTTCTAATTGGCTCTGCTGCCACACTGCTCTCTCTGTTTACCCACCCCTCTGGTGTGTAGTTCAACACAGTGTAACAAAAGTGCTGCAGCCAAGTCTGTAAATGTTGGAATAATTTAATTATAAAATTCCACCAAAACAAATAAACAGTTTTCTCTTCTTGCTCTGTTATTTACTGATACATTACTACTCATTGTTTAGAGGCACAACAGTCAGATACATTATGCACATGGCTAATGTTTTAGGCGAAACCAGTGCTTTTTGAGAACAAACAAATAACAAATGCTAACTATAACTAGAAATATACGCACTGATAAAAGTCATCTGGGAGCACGTAAGTCAAGTGCCGAAAATGTGGACAAATGATCTATTGCAATTAGACAATTAGACGATTAATGGATTAGTAGTTCACCATAACATGAATCATCAGCTATGTTAATGATCGATTAATCTAATTAATCAAACTCAAAAGTTGACATGAATTGAATTCAAATTTGAACATTTGTTGTTTCTCTCTGTCTTATTTCATAGTAATGGCCTTGGGAACATGTGGTGGTCCTTTTTATTTTTTTTACATTTCATAAAAAGTATTTGACAGATTAACGGATAATGAGAATATTTGTTAGTTGCATCCCTAGTTTGTAATGGACTGGTTAAACAGGCTCATGTTCAACTGTATCCATGCAGGTGGTGCCACCCTGTCTCCTAAAACATGATGTTCCCAAACAACTAAACTGCATTCTCATTTACATTTAGGAAAATATTTTATCTAGGTTTTCATCACATTTCAACACGTCCATTTACCAGCGACAGGTGCATGTTGGGAAACAGTCACAGTTTTAAACATGTGGTTAACGTTGTGAATTGAAACAAAACTAATTGGTTAGGTTTAGGAAAACATCATACTTTGGGTCTACGTTTGTTGCATAACTTAAGTTGCGTACGTAAATTAACGTGAGATAAATTTTGTACGCTACTTATACTTCTGTACATAAATTAAATTAAGAAAACATTGACTTTTGGTTTTACACGGGACACGAACAGTGGTCTCCCAGGTGAAAGTCCCATGTTTGTTTCACCCACACATCCACCCCCACCTCCTCCCGATATAATAATCCAGGATACAAAATTTAATTGAGAATGCAGTTTAGTTGTATAGGAGCGTACGTTTTAGGAGACAGAGCTGGGTGGGGACGTGGTTGACCTCACGCATCACGACACACTGAGAATTAGGAAGTGAATCTATTGTGGAACATACACACATTGTCACAATTTAAAAAAAAAAACTTTATTGCTACAAAAGTAGCCTAAAAATCCTTGGTGTTGGTGTATTCCGTTGTCTTTTATGTGCAAAAAGAACACACATTTTGCAGTACTATACATAATGTATATTAACATAACATATTGAGGTGGTAACTTTCTACAGTATGTTGTCAGAACAGCGACACAACTGTGTATTGTCCCAGAGATGGATGGATCATTGAGTACAGAAGAAAAAAAATAAAATATATACATAAAAGCAAATGCTTTGTGCATATCTCTGGACAACAATGAGAAAACATTATAGGCTAATAGAATTATCTGCTGTTGCTGCAGCATCTCACACAGTGTAATTACATAAACAATAATATGTGATATGTTATTAGGAGTGGAGAGGGGAGTTTGGGGAAAGGGGAGGAGGAGAGACTCCTCTGAGGTCTTTGTAATTCCCTATTTGATAGTAAGGCTTACAGCAATTAAGATGTTTAATTTAAGGATTTAAGCACTAAGGATTTAGACAAGAAGAGAAAAAAAATAATAATAATCATGGGTGGTGGCTGAAGTTTGGGGTGGATCTGACTACATTTAAATGTTGATTATTCTCTTTCTCCCTCTTCATCCCCCTCTCTTATTCTGCCGTTAACCCCCCTATCACCGACTCTCTCCGTCTCTCTCTCTGTCCCTCTCTCTCTCTCTCTCTTCCCCAGTCCCACTTGAAGTCTCCAAGGGACTGAGAGGATGTGAGGAGAGTTGATCATTGCATTGCACTGATAAGCAAAAATGTTTCCAGAGCGTAAAAGAACTCTGTGGTGTGTGAGAGGGATAAACTATAATCTGCAGCCACACACTGAACTTGACTGCTAATATTTGCATTGGAAATCAGACAGAAGTTATGCTAAGCTTTCCCCCATTATAGCCCGCCGTAGTGTGAAAGGTCTTCCCCTCCTTCATTTGAATATGGCCTCTCATGCATTAGAAAAATACACATTTGGACGAGTGGAGGATGGGATGACAATTTATGAGGATGCATTTTTGAAATGATCTCTTAGCGAGGTGGATCTCCCCCCCCCACCCACCACCACCAAACAACCCCCACCCGCCTTGCTTTTGCTCACTATGGCTTCAAATAGTGTATATAAACCAATTTAAAAAAAAGTAATGTGAAAATGTTTTATTGGGATGGATGGGACTGAATTTCCTAATTTCCATTTAAATATCCAAATAAATAAAATGATCTTGCATGTTCTCATGCTTAGTATTCGGTTAATTTAATTGCAGTAATAACTTCATAACTAATAATTTCATGAATGTTCTTAATTTAAATTTCATGGTATTTTCCTTGGAGATTTTTTTTTTAAAGTTGCACACAAGTAAACCAAGGTTAACTGACGGTTTAGATCATTGTGTCTTAGCACCACATTTGAAATTCAGGACCTGTTTTGTTGCTTTTATTTTTTTTAAATGACAGTTTTTTTCTATCTCTTTCATTTCCCTCTTAATTTTCACATTTAACTCAACTGCTTTTTTTTATAATCCAGTAACTTTTTTCTCTCCCAAGACCCACCACAGGAAATGTGTTCATTTGATCAACCCTGTGTTGTGCAGGATTGATAAGATTAGCAATCAAAAGCATTAGTGATACAAAGCGTTACAATTAATGTTCTCATTATTGAAAATCAGTGAATTAAAGGCGGCGTTTCTGGAGGGGAAATCACACTGCCGTCGTCATGCATATCTGTTAACATGAAGAAGCACACAGCAGAGGGTGAAGCTGAGGGGGAGCACTTCAGTGTGATGTGGGAACTATTTTATCAATGATATTAAACGTTTTTCTCTTTTAGTTATATAACCCTACAACAATTCCCATTTCCCATATCCGCTGCTTTGACTGAAGTGTAAAGGACCCTTACACCTGCAATCTAATCACTGTTTATAACCAGTCTGCAAACTGCCATTGTGCTTTCTGTCACCGGCTCTAATGGGGACATTTAAATCAGTGTTATTGGACCACACAGGCAGCTTCCTATATGCTGTAGTAATTTTCTCACTGACATACCTTATAATCATTGTTTTCAGTCCTCTGCCCACAGGATGTCTAACCCTAACGACTTGAAGTACAGTGCATTGAGCTGAATTACACAGTTTGGCCACAATTCTTGTTTGAATACAGTCATGGTACAGTACGGTACAGTATATTAGTATAGTTTTGTCAGTGTGTAAAAACATATTTCAATCCAGCTGGTTTTAAGCAATTTGTCTGATTCAACCGCTATAAAAAGTCATGACACATGAAATGTGTTTTTTCAAATCTAGATCAACTCAAAAGTTGAATCTTAGTTCATGGATTCTCAGGATATTGGCCTACAAATAATAAACACATAATAACATAATCTAAATTTAGTGCACTAATTGTTGCAATCTTTAAGAGTTGTCACACCTTTGCATCTTTGTTCCCCTTTTTCTAAATACATGTGTAAAAGACCAATGAAATGGTAATGCTGCTTTCATATATTCAAAGTGTTCACTGTGGTAAAACACTGGGGCATCACATACTTACGTGCAGTTGAGTTGACGGGCATTTAGCGCATTTCCACATGACCAAACATCTTCTGCACAGGGCCGGGCTTTGCAAAGTGATTAAAAAATATACTTTTTTTTATGTAATGTCATTTAGAATCACACTGGGGGGAAAAAACGGTGTGAAATTGCGCAGATAATCAGCTAAATCTCTCAACATGAAAAGATAATTGCTCCAGAAATTAGCTGTACCTGAGGTCCATTTGTTTGGTCATGGCTAGTTTCATATATGGCAATGATCGGATATTAGCGCTAATTAGAGCCGGGTCAGAGTTCTTGAAGGTCGGCCATTAATGTGTAGGATCATTGAAATGCTAATTATAAACAGATTAGAAAGTTACGGTGCTTTATGGGGGGCTATTTGGTAATTTAAGCACTGGTTTCTGTGTAATAATGGGTAATCCATGAGCAGAGGAAATTAAACTGTTCTTTCTTTCAATTTCATTTCTAAATTGATTTCATTTTCTTATTTTTTCTTACTGTAATAATGTATTTTACTAAGCTATAATATCAGGTATTGGATATACCACAAAAGTTGACATAAGGAAGACATCACACTAGACACACAGCCCATTCGGCATGAACACAATTTTCTATTTCTTAATAATGTACCTTTTGTCTATTATGGAAAATCATAGTTTGACAGCAAGTGAATTACGTACAGCAAAAACAAAAAAACTAACTCAAAATCTGTATTGTTTTTAACAGTTATCTGCATCCTTAAACGCCTCTCTGACCTGATTTTGGATGTCGGTGGTGTTGTTTCTTGTAATAGCAACACTGATATTACTCAACTGTCACCTTGGTGGAAGCCCGCAGTGGCCCCTCCAACTCAATTGTCTCTCTCTCTCTCTCTAACTCTCTCTCACCTGCCCTCTTCCTCAGCCCTCTAGCTCTCCTTATCAGTAAAGGAACTTTCCATCTAGGGCCAACTGAAAACCGTTTATTCACAGCTTCACCCAAAGCCTTTTACAGCAGAGGAAACCACACTCTGTCTGTGTTCCTTTGTCTAGCGCACACTTGCACAGCCACACACACACACACACACACACACACACACAGTAAAGATATGTAGTGTTGGCTCCATTTCAATCTTCTAAACAGCTTCTGACCTCAATTTAAATAGTATGCTCATCAAATACTCAACAACTTAACTAAGCTTTTATTTGATTTGATGTATTTTACCTTGTTAACCAGAATGGACTGTTTTGTAATTCATTGGCCATTAAGAGAGTCTAGGCAGCTTATCTTGACCAAAAAGTATTCAAGGAACTAAAACTACAGTTTCACACATGCAGCTACATAAGTACACACTGCTACAGAACACAGGAGTGTGTGGTGGAAGATTTGGACGGTCACATCCCAATCTATGATATTTTATCCAATTTAGACGATTGAAAGTTTTCTTGTGAGCAATACAATTATAAAATGTATGTAAGCTGACATCAAATTGGCTTGTAGTTGATAAACTTGCAAGTGAACTAAGATTCTCACCACTTTCGGCTTTGTTCCAGCACACACACAGAGCTCACAATCTAACATGTCAAAATATAATTTAAAAACTCAATACATTCCTTAAAGAATGTTTTGTTTTCAAAATTGACATTTTAAATTAATACAATGGCTGGTGGTTATAGTGGTGCCCACCATTTACATTGGCAAAGCTTAAAGGACCATAACATTGTTGGACTCATGGTGGAACATAAAGAAAAAAGATCATATTTGATGCAGCAGAACCAGAGAAACAATATATTTTTATTCCACGCCTATTTCTTCCTTGTCCAAACATGGCACCTCTAAATTACCCAGAATGCAACTCAACTTCCAATAGTTCAGTCAGAGATTTGTGTGTTATGCTCAAGGGGGTAAGCTTCGCTTCAGAACTCGAGCCATCATGGCGCCATTTTGTTGCTAACTGGCCATCACCTCCTGTTAGCATTCCACTGACCGCCATTTTTTTTTTATTTCGTCACTTGACTGCGAATAACTTTACATCAGAAATGTTTGAAGACTCTATTTGTCCTTTGTTTAGTTCCAAAGAAACACAACAATGTATAAAAGGCTTCATTACCTTGTACCTCACGTTATGGCTCCGTAGCAGACGTTTTTGTAACAATAAGCTAACGATTGTGTCATAACCAAGTGACTTACTGTCGCATAGTAGAGGAATTACCGTATAGTACAGGAGAAGTTCGCAGGCAGTTTTGACTTACATGAGCTGTTTAGGTTTAATTACTAATGTTAACTAGCATGTTAATTAGCAATAATCACACTCTCCGTATCTGGAAGATTGGGAATGATTGAGATTTCTCTTGGCACAGCTACCAGAAGACTTCCAACTTTCAGACACGTTGCTCACGTCACATTCTCTCAGTTGGAGGCTGCGCAGTAAAGCTGGCCATCACCGGAAAAGTGCTACTAATAGCCTTCACTGGTCTCCGTCCAGAGCGACGGGGTCTATTGGTCCATTATCTAATGTCTATGGTTATGCTAGTGGCAGCTAATGTAGCCTTGAGGCGCTAGCCTCAAACAGAGATGAGGAGCGGCCTACACAGGTGGTAAACTCACTTATTCAGCTGCAATCAACGCAAACTCAAGTGACATCACCCAAGGCAATTTATCAGACTTTACGCAGCTCCCTCTGAAGCCACAAGAAGCGTTGATACAACTGTTTTCACATATGCAGAATACTCCCCAAGACCTGTAAGCAGACTTTGATGTGTTAAATCAGTTCCACTTTAAATGTTATTTTTTTCCTGTTGACAGCAATACCAAAATAGATTATATATGTTATTATCCCATACACAACTTGACAAGTGAAAAGCAAAACTAACTGGACAAATTCAAAATGTCAAGCAATGGCTTTTTCACACACAATGAATCTGATGTCAGGTCAGTGGCCCCCATTCTTCTCCTTGACAGCCAAGTGATTTCTTACTGGTGCGACTACAAAGGTCTGTGGATTGGCCCCAGACGGTATCTTTTCTTCTTCTTTTCTTTGCAGCCTCTCTCTCTCTCTCTCTCTCTCTCTCCCATCATATTCTCCCTGTCTGCCCTCTTTCTCTCTCTGATATCTGGTAACAGAGAGGCAAGAAGTCTTAAGGGTCTCGGGCTGACTCAGCAGCTCAGAAGAGAGAAAAGCACTGCTGGTAGCCGGGAGGCTGTCTGTGTATGTGTGTGCAGCCGCGTGGTTTGTGTGCGAGTCTGGTTGTAGGGTGGCGGCATGTCTGTGCACTCGTAGCCGGGAGGTTCGAACCACGTTGCCTCCCTCCTTCTAGATGAAATTGTCATTAGAACATGAAAGCATCAGAACATCAAACGGGACCTTTAATTGAGCTTGTGTGTGTGTGTGTGTGTGTGTGTGTATGGAGAGGTGGTAGTTTGGTATCATTTGCACATGCTTGTCTGCAGGCCTGTGAGTGTTGCTGTGCGCATCCTCAAGCCTGTACTCATTTGTGTGCTTCAGCATGTCATTTAATGTATTTTGTATTAATTGTTTGTGCATCTTTTGCGTAAGAACACTAAACAGCTATTTAATAATTCATAACAAGTTATCGACCTGTAGAAGACAAAGTTGGATGTGTCCAGTGTGCAGTCTCATATACACACACACACACACACCCTGAACATTGCACAGGCATAGGATGCATTTTATAGCTTCCTAATGCTGGAATACAGCAGGCATAATATATCTATATGGTACATAAAGACATCTTCATGTCTGTATTAAAAAACGATCTTTAAAAGAGAAGTAAAGTGAGACATTGTTGGTGTCTGTCAGTCATTGGCGACTATGTTTCCGGCTGCTGGTCTGCTTCAATTACTCTCTCTGTCTATCATATCATTTGGTCCTTCTGTCCCTCCATCCCTCTGCCTAATGCATCCTTTATTCTGTCCATTGGTCTGTCTGTCCACGACAAAGACAGACAAGCCTGTGCATCTCTGATCATATACCCCTCCCACACAAAAGCCCACCCCCTAACCCACCCACCCACCCACTAGTTCTGCCGAGGCGAGATTAAACAACAAAGTGGCTCGATTAATCCATTTGAAGTGATGTGGCATTAGGGCTTGGAAGGAGATGGGCTAACAAACACACAGCGTCGCAGCTGTGTGGGCTGCAGATAGAGAGAGGGGGGAGTGAAATTAATTGACCTCCACGGTAGCAATTAAAAACAAAGACGGGAGAAAACAAAACAAAACATGGGCTTGTGCCTGTGAAACAACATACTACTGCTTGGATGAAGAGATGGGAAGAGAAATGGGAATGAGTCTGAAGTGTGGTTGATTGGCTGAGAAGGGTGGGTGTGGGGGGGGAATTGGGAGTTGGCACGCGTTGCTGCATGTACGGACATCCTTTCTGATAAACACTGTGAAGATGTACACTTTCCTATGCACGTGTGGACAAACGATAAACACACACACACACACACACCAGAGGCCTATGCTTATTATAAAGAAATATATATATATATATATATATATATATATATATATATATATATATATATATTTATCATATTTCAATCACTTTCGGTTTGAACGAGGGATTACCAAGACGCTTACTAAAACGTTTGAACGGAAACGGATTGGAAAATGTCTTCACAATAGTAATGTGACTTAAAGTTACTATGAATTAATACCAGCTTCCACACCAGAAAAAAAAGTCTCCACACCATACCTTGTTCATACTTTCACATCTCTGCCTGCTTTTTATGAATCCGAGTTGAAATATGCACTTTGACTGCTTTGTCTGAGCCTCTTAAGACCTTTTCACTCCAAGCATCTCCCTCTGACTGAGCATTGGACTTGAAATACAGAAGGCCTCCCACATATCCAGCTTGTTGTTTCTTGTGTAAATGATGTTGTGTGTTCAAGAATTCGTTTATTGTTAATCCTTACCTTATCCTCCCTGATATAAACCCGGTGATTTTTTTTGGCAGCAGGGCCGGCAGCACAGCAGAGGCATGCCAGTGGCAGAGGCTGCCTTTGATCCATCATCTCAACCACACACCTGAGTGATGATGGCTCTGCTTGTAGCGTTATCCCTCTGTACTCCAAGTCTTTCATTACGTACTCCTCCCATGAATGCCGTCATTGATGGGCAGTGGAGACACCCATGTTTAATGTGCTTATAGGCATTTAGAGGAGATCATTTCTGGAGCTGGTGTTTTGTCTTGCAAAGTTGAGCAGTGATGGGGGCTCCAGGTTTTTTTTTTCAAACTCTTAATAGGTTCTGCTTGGTAAACAATCATCCTGTTTGCAGAGTACATATGAACACATACTGTATAATATACTTTTAGTTCTGCCCCATAATGAGTCTCATTGATTTACATTCACACCCTGCACTTATATACCGGTATAGTCTGTCTGTCTGGATTTTTAACAAGTGCACACTAGAACAACGGATACAGTAACAACCTGCTTTTTTTATTTTTAGGTTTTATATGTTTGAGTGTGGTGTTCATGGAACCAGCCAGCTAGCCTGTACACATTATGCAGCCTAGGTCAGCATGTTGCATCATTATTGTAGTTATATAAATATCTCAAAGTGGCACTAATAACTATTTTATATTAACAATGGGTCAAATGATTATGTGTTATATAAAAGCGGTCATAGTGACAAACTCACAGATAAATTATTTATATTACCATCTTTCCGGTCATTGTTTTGGTTTCAAGGCCTACAACGTTTTGGCAGCTAATGAGCCTAATATTTCTCTCAGAGTTGGTGCAGCCTACTAACTAACCCTATCACAGAAACCTAAAAGGAGAGTGAATATTGGACTAACATTCATAAGGCAGCAAGAAAAAAAGGCATGTAAATGCATGCTAACGATGCTCTGTGTCTTCTAGATGTGTAAACGGCCAACCCGGTCTCACGCCAGGTCGTGTAATAGTCACGTTTTTTTTATTCATAAATTCGTGTACAGGTTACGTAAATCCCGTTTTTTTCGTGTATATGCAACGACTTTTTAACGGGGAAATGAGGCGCCACACGCCGGCCAAAACAACGGAACGGGCCGCCACTCGCGATCGGGGAAATGAGGCGCCACACGCCGTCTAAAACAATGGAACGGGCCGCCACTCGCGATCGGGGAAATGAGGCGCCACACGCCGGCCAAAACAACGGGACGGGCCGCCACTCGCGATTGGGGAAATGAGGCGCCACACGCCGTCTAAAACAATGGAACGGGCCGCCACTCGCGACCACACAACAACGGGGAAATGAAACGGTTGGGGTTAGGAAAAAAAAAAGAACGGAGAAAGGCACACCACAACGGGGAAATGAAACGCCACAATAACAAGACGGTTGGGGTTAGGAAAAAAAAAGAACAGGGAAAGGAACCGTCACACACGGGACACGCCAACAAAGGAACTGCCACACGCGGGGCGCGATCCCCGGTCTCCGGGGTGAAAGTCCTGTGTTTCCTGACCCATCCACCACCCCGATCAACATCCCTACGCGGACTTTCGCCTTATCAACTACTCGCTGGAGTATGGTCAGGCTACACCGCTTATCTATCCTGGGAGAGGGGGGAAAAAACGCGCTGGCCTGTTTATATTTTAAGGGGACACTAGTTTTCTGAAATTTTATGTTTAAGTGTGCAAATGGTGCATGATTCCAGAAAATAAATCTGAACATTGGATATAGCCGGGTTCAAAATTCTTGTTTCATGTTGTTGACATGTGAGCGTCATAGGTTTTTACTGAGGGAATTTTGGATATCCCTTTTTATCACTCCATTACTCAGAAAATACTGTCAAGAAATACATTTTCACCAAATTTCTCAGGTACAAAATGTTACATAAATCAGGCTATGAATGATATATGATCGTACGTGTATGTAAGTACTACTGAAGTGGAGATGTGTGACTCAGAATGTGAGAAAAAATCTTTTTGAGAAAAACGACCTTTAAAAGATATGTATTGCAAACTTTTCATAAGACTACATGTGAATAGGGTAAAACCTTTTAACTAATATATATTACGATGAAACATCACCAGTTGATTACTTACATTATGACAATATTTGTTTGTGTTTCAAGTCTGAAAGAAGACCTTTTAGGGAAGCAGCCCAAAACCACAAAATAAAGAAAGAATGAAGGATGACCTTCGCCCTACTGGGGAACATTACACGGTGTCAACGGAAAATAACAGTGTAATTGTTGTCTAATGCTGCAGTAGGGGACCAGTTACATTAATGCTCTCATGTCTTTATAGTCCTGCTGTCCTGCCAAGACATCACATGACTCAAACATCGCATGACATACTCCTTTAAGAAAGTAAAAGTTGCTTGCCAATTCCATGTCCACGTGTCAACAATGAAGTGTTTTCAAATAAACTAATAGTAAGATGCATTCTGTTCCTTTATGTTATTTGTGTATCTTTTTAAAGGTTTAATATCACAGTTTGCCAGGAAAGTACAGATTTTGACGTAAAAACAACATCTGGGTTCTATTCACATTGTTAATACCGTTAAGCCAGCCTTATATTACAACCCTTGACTTCTCAGCTGACTCAAATGAGAAATATGTACTGAGCGTTCGCTCCTGTTTCCTCCCATTTAAGATTATGTCATTTTGATATACGCACAGTGAAATATGGAAAATATCAGTTCTCTCCCCTAACAATTTAAACATTTTTCATTTCGTATGGCCCCTAATCCATCTCTATTGGAGCATCAGGTTATTGTATTACAGACATATGTCTTTAGTCTACCTCTGCTGAGAGGGGGAAATTGGATTTATGACGGACAAAATACTGCAGGGAATTAAATGTTCACCAGAAACTTGTATAGATTTGTTCACTTGTTACTGCGTGTCGTACAGTGAGTGTTTCATCAAATACAGTCTGGTGTCTAAGGAGTACCACATTTCTCTGATACTTGTGTTTTAAAAAAAAAAATGTAAGTGGTCAGACAAGGGTTGAACAATGTGAAGAGACGGCCCCAGGATAAACTGGGTATGTTGCATTCCAATATTCCTCAGTGTATAACGTTGCATCAGTGAAAATAAAATACATTTTGCAGGTAAGGGTCTATAAATAACTGATTGAACAGCCATTGGCATGCTGTCAGGCAACCTTTTATTTTATTTCAATGGTAATATCAAAAGTATTGTTTAATGACGCTTTATGCATTGCAAACCTCTATCCACGAAAACCGGGGGCCTTCTAAATAAAGAGGTGTAACTATACCCTTGCAAAAAAAGGATTTAGTGGATATTTAAATAAAAAAAAAAATCTTTAACCTTCATGGCATGTCTACACAGGAGGCAATACATTGTGATTAGATGTAACTGTTCAACATCACATTTTCTACTCAGCCTTATTTCTGAAAGCATTTCAACAGGAACTGTTTTTTACTTACATGTTTGTATTTTATATTATTTATCTAAGTTCACATTTATAATCTGACACCATGGACAAAAAAACCATGTTTTGGGTTTTACTCAGCATGGTTCCTGCTTTGTGAAACAAGACCTTTTAGCTTTCATCGAAACCGGTACTTCTGTTACCAAATAGCAAATGGTGTGTGCAAGCATGTATTATTTCAGCACTTAATAACAGACAACCCTAATAGGTCCCTGATGAATGCAGTCTGTGTGTGTGCATGTGTGCAAGTGGGTGGGTGGGGATATGGAATGGGTAACCGACAACAGTAAAAGAGGAAGAAAAAAAAATGAAAAGGGGTTAATTTGGTTTGGCTCAGGTGAGGTAATTATTCCTTTCCCCCACTTCACTGCACACCCATAATGATTATTAACAAGCTTAAAGTACTTGAGGAGCACTGGGAGCTGGTGGCTAACAACACAAGGCCCAGGAAAGGAGGGAGGGAAGGAGGGATGGATGGCGGGAGGGAGGAAAAGAATAGGGAGGATGGGAAATCATTATGCTAATGAGGCTGGCCTTAATCACACAGTGCCCATGATAATCTGCTGGGAGGAACCCAGGTTACTTGGGTCACTGGTTTGTTCCACCGCAGGCGCTTATTTTTGTGTTTTCACTCTCACTCTTCTTCTCTTTTCCCTATTCTGCAATTTTCTCACTTATCCTCCCCTCCCTCTCCTCTTAAATTTCTACTCTTGTGTGTATGTGGTTTTGGATTTGGGGTCACAGGGGTGGATACTGCAAGTACATTCAGACATGGAACCTACGTGTGCATGTAGTTAAAAATGTGGATAATAGCAGTTTAGCTATTTAGTTTAAGGATCACAGCACACAATATATTATTGGCCGTGAACATGTTTTACCAGAACACACATATATATCGTTGGACCAATAGGACTAAAAGAGTAACGTGAAAAATGTAATGCACAGTTGTTTGCCTGAGACACTTAGTAACATCTAAACAGTACCCAGTTTAAACTAACTCTGTTCTGTGTTGTATTGCAACTATTTCTTTGAGTTTCTAGTTGAGTAAAACTTTAACTAGCCTACTTTTTTTTCTGAGTAATGTTAAACTGAAAACAACAAGGGATAAGAGAGGAGTAGGCAATATTAGGAAACTGGAAAAATCATGCCTGACCCTGGGGTTCAGTGCATTGCTCAACGACACTTCAAACATGTGAACAAAAGGACCTGGGGATCAAACTGCCAACTCTGCAATTAAGGGAAAAGCCGCAGTAGCTCCTGAGCCGCCGCCGCCTTCCACAGGTTAGGTACTCAAAGTTTCTTTAGTCATTCCTAATTCCCAGTGTGTGCTACCTTGCTGCACCCTTGCTGTCAACCACTCAGCTGGCCTGCTGGGTGGGTTTAGACAACCAGTGATACATGTGGAGTAGTGGGACGTGTAATGGCTGACATACTGTACTCAAAGAGAACAAGGTGGCATTGCAAATGAAACAAAAAAAGCTCTGCTCAGATAGGTGGTGCAGCCTGGGCTTTAGGCTTAAGGGCATAATCCCATTGTAAACTATGAAGTAGTTGCTAATGAGCATATGTTGAAAATAAAATGTAGTATATTAATTATTCATTTTTGGATTGCACATCAATACACAGATGTATACTGGGGTGTGCTGTCTGCACTGCGCTATTGGGAGAAGGTAGGTTAAAGGGGAAAAAGCCTAAAGCCTTATTTGGATTTATATAGCAATAAAAGCCCTGAAGGTTAACTTCTAACGTGTGCGCTGACCACAAGAAGCACAAAACACAAACGCTGAGCTAAATGGTGAATCAGCAATGTACTTCAGAAATTATACCTGCCTTCTTTGGAGATCCACTACTGCGAGCCATTCTATTGCTATACACTTATACTTTAATTATACTTAATTTCAGTCGTCAAACCAAGCACACCCTTCTTGTCTGTTAAAATGTTGACTGTAGTGTAGGTGGATATGGCAAATAAGAAAACATAGTAGACAGTCAATGCATGTGGAAAGAGAACGTATACGTGTAATTTTCTCAGTTTTGTGAAGTTACAAAAGTTCGGGATGTCAGTCCTCTCCGGTCAGACAAGCTGTGATCAGCACATGGTAAAGCCTGCACAAAGGTTCATGCAGTTTCACCACAACAATTATCCCACTGCTGAGCAGGTGCCCTAACCAACTAATATTAGTAACCACTACAGGCACAGGGACATGATCTCTCACTGGCTTTCCACCCATGATCTATATCCATTTTTTCTTCTTGGTGCCTCACACCAGATTGAATGCTGAAAGAAACTGAACTCATGCAGTGGTGGGCATATTTCAATTTCCCTCACCTAACTATCCAAAGATAATTATATATTCTAATTTAAGCTTTGATCTCTCTCGATTGCCCTTAACCTATCTTGTGCGTTGAAAAACGGTGGTTCTTTGGCTCCTTAAAGGTACATTCTCCCAATGAGGTTTGGTGTTTAAGACTAAATAGCAACTTTTTGATTTTAACCTTTGTTATTTAAGACTTTGTATGTGAAAAAATAATAATAATAATCCCAAATGATGTAGGAACACAAAAACCATAAGCTTAGCAACACAGATTTTCAAATCTCTGAATGGAATCCCACATTTCCAGACGGCACCGGCAGATCCTACGGTTCACCTAATCTGCCTCCATGTGCTTCCTCTCTCTCTCTCTTCCTCTCTCACTGGGCTGGTATTTCTTGGACATCTGTTCTTGGCAAGCACGGCAGCAGCACTCCTACTGCACCCGCTCCCTGGAGGACAAGGAGGGATGTAGGCATGGTGGTTGGAGGGGAGGGAAGGGAGGGAGGGAGGGAGGGAAAGAGGGAGAACAGAAAACTAGAGAGTGAAAAGGATAGAGGAAAAGGGTGGGGGGGACTCAAACCACACACAAGAACCACACAGCAGTGAAAACAGTGAAAGACTGCAATATGGAAGTGGTGAGGCAGGTTTTGAGTAAGTCTGTAAGCGGTAATTGGGAGAACGGGGACCACCACTGGGGACCAGCCCTCTGGGTCACACAACAGCACTGGGCAGGCTGTCAGGGCCCAGCGCAGGAGTTACAGGGATTGGGACGATGGAGATTAGTGCAGCTTTCCAGAGAAAATGATTCTGGTGGAACGGTGGAGGCGAAATGAACATTTAAAGCATCTGACACCAAACACACTGCACTTACAAAACTGCTGTACCTCTTGCAATTGTTTGTGTTTGTCAAACACAGCTCTGGAGAGTTGACAGATGCGTTTGGGAGATTGTATTCATAAGAGTTTAACAAGATTGAATAAAATTGTTTGTGTTTGGCTGTTATGACCATGTAGACTTTACTAATTCAGCCTATCTTCCATCTTGTATTTCTAGCACATGTTATGGTCCAACTAAATCATTTCCTTCACACCTACTTCCTTAGGAGCAATCTGAAGCTCAGTAAAACAGCCGGCATTCAAGAATGTTGAACTGTGGAAGGTTCAAAGTAAAAAAATTTAAACAATTACAGATGGCAGTTTGGAGAGAGAGAGAGAGAGAGAGAGAGAGAGAGAGAGAGAGAGAGAGAGAGAGAGAGAGAGAGAGAGAATTGTGTGGACATGTAATTGACAGGGAAATCAGCAAAGGGAGGGAGACAGAGTGAGCAGTATCTTGACAGGCTTCAGGTTAAAATGATTAATTACCTCCAAGGCTTCGGTGGGCCTGGCAACTTCCTCTGGTTGCTGCTGCGTTGTGTGCTGCAGGGGCCCGGGGCCCAGGGCCGAAGGTGATGCTGTCACAGTTGCCTCTTTTTTTCTAATCGTAGAGTAAAATCTGTCTTTATTTGCTTTCCCTCCTCCCTCTTTCTCTTTTACATTTTTATAATTTTTACTTTTGCTACTAGTAGGGAAGGCAAATTTAATTGGATCAGCATTGGATATCAATAACTAGTATCACATTCATATTGGTAGATTCCACACTCTATGATTCTTGTACAATGGCAATATTCAGTGTCAATGCAGAAAGTTTTGTCCCGAAGCGGAAAGTAAGTGTAGTGAATGGTTGCATAGAAAATCTGAGAAAGTTAAAAAGTATATTGTCACTGAACGTAATCCAGAGTTTTGCAGATTGGACCAGTGGGCTATCAATGTTCTTTTTTTCTAATTACATTGGACCACCCAAAGGTAACCAGGAACTTAAACGTAAACCGTAACCTTTCAGAAACCAGATATAAGTTCTGAGATTGGATTTCTATTTCTGTTTCCACTGTAGTTACCTTTAATAACAACAATGTGAATAAATCATCTACATTCCTAGATCTCAGACTGATTATCACTGTCGGACAGAAGCCAAAATTAGGTTCCACAAACTAAATCCAGAGCCACGACATCTCTTGTGGAAGAAAGCCATGAGCTTGGCTTCACGGCACAGCGTGGACCAAATGAATGGACCTTTTGGTATTTTACATTTCTGCCAGCTTTGGACAAAGAGACAAGAAAAGGAAGAGAAATATTGCTCAGGACAGCAAAGACAGGGTGACTGAAGGCAAAGAGGGCAGAGAGAAAGAAAGAAGGGAAAGAAATAGGGAGAGGAAGGTTGCTAAATTAAGTTTTATCCCATTATTAGTTGTCATTTTTTTCTTGTTACGTCTGTCTTTATTCATTTTTTTACTTATTTAACCATGTTTTAACAACAGGGTTTCACCTCCCACCCACCCTCTATCTTTCTTTATCTCCCCCTGCACCCATCTTTTATCACCCTGAACCCCTCTCTCTCTCTCTCTCTTAGTCTTGCTCACTACCGCTTTCCTCATACCACCCTTCTATTTATTTCCAGAAGAATTTTAGGTTTGTAATTTATTATTTGCAAGAGAAACTGTTATCAGAGTCAGTTTGCTATCGTGGGCCACTTCATTAATCACCTAGCCCTCTCTCTTCATTTGTTCCCAGATAGGCTTTGGTTCGCTGGGTTCCAGGCACTGATATGAATATGGAAGTAAGAACACTTCCCTCTTCTGTTTATCACCAAATAGAGAAAAAAAATATAGAAAGTTCAGAGATAAAAGAAAAGTACTTGTTTTTCTAGTTTAACCAAGAAAAAACATTTTCCCATAATACAATTTCTGGTTAAAGTGACGACAAAATTTGATTTGTGTTTTAGACTTTGTTTTCATTTCCCAAAGGACAACATTGGGGGTACGGCGTGTTTAAGTGTGACCCCAGCATATGGGACTGATCAGGATCATAAGGGTTGTCCACAAAGAAGTAGAACAAAAAGAACAGAGATCTTGTTTCAAGTTAGCCTCTTGGAATAGTGTGATGTCCAGAAAAAAAAAACAGACAAAATGTTAAAAAGATGAGTGTTTTAAGGAAAGACGTTTGACCATACTGTTAAACCTGTTGAGAGCGTTAAGTTTGTAGTCCATCAAGCGTCATTCACGAAAGTCAAACGACCAGATTTCTTGAAAAGAAAGGTGACCACATAAACTTAAAAAAAAATGTCATGTGCATATTGCTGGAGATTTTATTTCAACAAAATGTTGCCTTGACTTCACAATTCTAGAGGTTGTACGTACTAAGAAGAAACTGTTAAGGTTCCAATCTATAAAATCTAATTCTATGTTTGTGTGTCTCCAGTGACCCACAAGGGATTATGGGAGAGTGAGTGAAAGGTGGCCTTGAACTGTAAGGGGATAATCCTATTTTGATACCCCACAAAGAACCCAAACCCAATTTACCATACCAACAACTACCAGCCTGTTAGGATAGGTGAACTTGTGTTGTGGGTTCTTTCTGTCAGTCTCTTTTGTCTTTGCTGTGCTGCTTTGTTTTTGTCTTTTTTCCCTCATTTTTCTTGCTCTCTCATGTGTCACTGTCTTTGTTTCTCCTTTTACTTCTCTTTCTATGTTTGCATAATGCAACCTTGTTGAGAGAGGTGAATGGGGAACAGGTATCTTAGCAACAGTAAGTCAACTGAAAGATTCGGTTGGTTTGATACCTGGTTGCGGCAAAGTACTTGGGGAAAGTTTTGAAGAGTTCTTCTATAGTCATGGAAGCTATGTGCCGCAGAGAGGCTGTAAAGGGCAAATATGTAGAAAGTGGGACCTTTGTCAAAATCTTTTAAACCAAGGACAGAGCAGAGACCCCCTACTATTAATACTGTATAAAATGAAGTTGCATATTAAACTGGGCCTACAATAACTTGTAGGGCAGCCTTAAGCCTTCGTACATACCTTTTTAGTGCATAGTATAATAAGCTATTAAAATAATAATTGTCGGTATGATTTAATAACTCATGTTTTAACGTTACACATACATGTGGCACACTGAATCCTTAGGATGAACTGTATCGGGCTACCTTAGCGACTACCTTAGCTATAGGTCAGTAAACCTCTCATCAGTGGGGATTTATATATTTGCTAATATGTTTTTGAAGAAAACTTTCAAAAATTAACAATAATTTGGGGGCCCTCCTGCAGTGACTCGGACCCCCTGTTGTATATCTATGGGCTAGATTAAAATGGAGAATTGGGATCTTAATGGGGTTAATGTTATTAAATGTTGTCAGGGCCTATTAAATAAGCATTGGTTCATTTCCGTGGAGCTATATTTGAAGGCAGTTTTTTTCTTTGTTCCTGAATTTGACATTTAAAAAATAATATTGGATTTTCTTTCAACAGTAAGGTAACAGGATACAAACTGAAACCATTATTTATTCTACCTGAAAAGCACCACTGACAAACATTAGCCTGAATTGTTTCTGCAGGTAATAGCAGGAAAAACTTTATTCTGAATCACACAGCAATATTTCAGTAAAGTAAAAACAGATTTAAACAAATGGGTAAGCTCATGACAAATTGAATCAGCTCCCTTTTGATACTTGCACTGGGGCCACTTGTGTTCCAACCCAGTCTCACGGCAGTTGGTGACATGGTCACGTAATTTAATCTATTTGATTCATGTACACAAACACGTTTATCTCGTTTTTTTAACTAATGTATTTCAGTGGGAAGCATCTTTTTCGTGATCACAGCACGATTCTCAATGAGAAGATGACGTAGCATTAAGAGCGACTACGGTAGCGAGTATTATGAAAGCCCGAAAATTCACATAGGTTGGTTGGGGTGGTGGATGGGTCAAACAACAGGACTTTCACCCAGGAGACCGGGGATCGTGTCCCACGTGTCACGTTTCCTAAACCCAACCTGCGCTTTCTTCTCTTACTAAATCCAACCGTCCGGTTCTTCTTTTCCTAAACCCAACTGTGCCGTTGTTGTCCCGCGTCCCGTTGATCGTGTCCCGCGAGTCACGTTTCCTAAATCCAACCGTCCCATTCTTCTTTTCCTAAACCCAACCCGTCCCGCTGTATACAGCTATGCAATTGTTGGTATTATAAAAAAACGTCACGAAAAGAAAACGCGCTGACCATCACAAAAAAAACGAGATAAATGTGTTCGTGTACACGAATCAAATAGATTAAATTACGTGACCATTTCACCAACTGCCGTGAGACTGTGTTGTGTGTTTTCTCATGTTATAGCATATAGTTGTCAAATCCACAATGCTCAGCTCAAGTAAAGCTGTGGCTTGTCAAACATGGGGTCTGATAGTCAACATGGTTTAGTTCTGATATTAAATATGTTAATGTCACTCTCATGTTTGTTTGTTCTTCCTTTGTGTGAGGGCTTGAACTCTGACTCGGAGTTCGCATGGCTCAGTTTGTTTACATCAAGGGCTTCCAACTTCAATGCTTTTGCAATATGGTGATTTCCCTTTGAAGGCGGCATTTTGAGTGTGCTGATTAATAATGGGAACTACCTCTGTCTTTTGTTTTGCAAAAGAAATCGACATATCTGTTCAACCCTCTGACCCATTTAATGGTTAAGAACCATACTTAATTATTAGAACTACAGTGCTATTTATACAAGCAACCTCGCCCTTGTATGTAAATTTGAATTGTGGCTAACAAACCCACCCCCAAAACATACACACGAGCGCACACACACACACAAACACATGCATGCTGCTTCCACTACCACCTCCAGCAGCTAATATATCAGCAACAACTCCATTTCTCAAATCCTTTTATTCTCTGGCTGTATCAACTATGAGCTTTTGGAAATGAATGCTTACCTCTGGGTATTTGTGCTTATGGTGCTGTGTTGCTTTCCGACACGTCTTTTTCAAAATGCGCTAATTTACTTAGCGTCAACACTGGCTTTGTATTGAGCAGCAGCGTTGTTGTATCATGTTGTGGAGAGGAGAAAAGGGGTGGGGGGGGATTCCCCAGATGTGAGTTCAAGCACACAATTAGACACAAATAGACTTGCTCCCCTGGGTGGGGTAGTGTGTGTTTGTGTGTGTGTGTGTGTGTGTGTGTGTGTGTGTGTGTGGGGGGGGGGGTAGAAATGCAGATGACATTGACAGTCTAGTAGAAAATGAACATTGTGGCTTCAGAGAGTGAGAGGAGATCATTAAATAACTTCTACAAGGTGATGTTTTTACATGTTGGTTACAAGACTTGACAGCATGTACAACTTGCCACTTGTTGTTGAAGGGGCTGTAAATTGACTCCTGAGCTGAGCAACTTGAAGCATGTTTAACTTTAAGGGACCGTTCTAATGACATGGATTATTGTGCTTCTTTAATTCCCCTGGCTAAACCAATCTCTATGCTTCGTTGTGCACTGGTTAAAAAGGTAGGATAGTGGTGGGTAGAAGGAAAGAGGAAGGGGGGGCAGAGTTGGTGGTGGAGGGGTTCATAGCAATTCCCAGGGCACTCAGCATCTGCGATTATATGGTGAAACAAATCTCTGTTGCTTTCAGTTTGCAAAGGTAATGAGAATCTAATGAGGCTTGACTTTTTTTTCTTTTTTTTTTTTTCCTCAGCTTTCGCAGCCATTCGACTCTCTACTCCACAACAGGTTCACTGAGGAGAAGCACGCAGGATGGGAGAAATGGTCAGGCCTTTCTACACAGGGTGCGTTGATGGATAGATAGAAGGATGAATGAGTGGAGGGTGCGAGAGAGGAAGGAGAGGAAAAAAGGGAGATAGGATGTTGGGTCGGGTATGAGGGTGTTAGGAAAGGAAGAAAAGATTGAGGGAGAGAGAGGAAGTGATGGTGAAAGGAAAGGTACAGTAAGAGGATTGAGGGAGAGAGGGCGCAGGAGTGAGGTTCACAGAAGTGTGGATAACCCCCTTTCACAGCCAGGAGAGCTGGGAAGTTAAGGGAGACTGGGTGAATGTGCATGCAGTTTGTGGTTGGGCAGCAGAGAGGAAAGAGGCAGGTAAAGGAAGTAGGTGGAGGGGCTCAAAAAAATCAGTTCTGCCTTTAGAAATATCCCTATGAGTTTTACACATTCCTAAATGTTTTGAAGTCTTGAGAGCATTCTGAACTCTAAGTTGGTTAAGAGTAGAGATGATCCGATACCGATACCGGTATCGGTATCGGCTCCGTTACTGCCTAAAACGCTGGTATCGGTATTGGGAAGTACTGGAGTTTTACCAAATCCGATACCACGTAATAAAGCCCTAAAGAAAATTTACGTTAAAGTAGTTTATTTATGTTCTTTTTCTGTCAAACTGGATAATAAAAGAAAGTTCTGTGGCATTCATTGATTGTGTTTGTTCATGTTTTACAAAGAGTTTAACCTGAGCCAGACCGACAACAAAGATAGAAATCATATCACATCCATACAGAGATAGTAGTACACAGCTGTTAAAACATAATAAAATATATGACACACTGGTATCGGATCAGTACTCGGTATCGGCCGATACGCAAGTTCAGGTATCGGGAAGCAAAAAATGGTATTGGGGCATCTGTAGTTAAGAGTTGAAAGCATTATTCTCACAAAGGTTTTACTTACTTGGTTACTTAATGAGGATGCAGAGCTCATAAAAAAGTTTTGGTATTTTGTTAGGAGTTTGAATGCGGGATTCATCCCTCACTGCTGATAGGTAGCTTGTACTGGCACTGCATTTTCCACTAACTGGTCAATCATAACAGTGTAAGTAATGTCATTGCAGTGCCTACTCAGTAACTGAAGCATCATTATAGTGCATCATTTGACAGATTTTTTTCCTACTTTCGTGACAAATACATGCGTTTTTGAAACACATCTGTGGCACTTTTTCTCTTGTTTGCTTTCTTGAAACAGTACTGGAACCCCTTGTGTAATGAATAGGGCCATTTTGGGGTCATTAGATAATAATGGCGTGATGTATTAGCCCAGCATCTGCTTGGCTGGCAGTATCGCTGGCCCTGCCCATTCCTTGACAGAAACAATGGATGCTCATCATATTTAGTGGTATCCAAACCCAAACCTTTGACCCTCAGTGAAACAATTCTGAAAAATGATTTGGTCCCATCATATAGACAGGCACTTCATGATGGCTTGTTCAAATTGTGGGTCATTACGAAGTGCCAATACTGTACATGTCTGATTATCATTCCAAGACAAAGAAAAAAAACATTTAATATTTTGGGAAAATTGTGGTAAGGATTATACAGATTATAGCTCATTGCTCATAGCGCATAGCTCATATCCTTCATTTTTGGGGAAGGGGCTTTTAACTTATTCAAGAGTTTGTAGATTTCCCCGTTAGAGTCCGCCTTCAGGAAGATGTGGTCCAAAACAAGTAAAATGTAGTTATTGTAACCTAAAATGCTAAATCGATAGTTGGGCAGAAAGTAGATTTTACTACAGATTCAAAGTACAAATAATTAGGCCTTAAGTGTATTGAACTTCCATTGTTATCCTGATCTACTAGCATTCAAGTCTATTTCACTCAAACATTAGTTTCTGCTCTCCTTTAAACCCCACTGATACTGTTAGACTCTGACTTCATCTGGAAAATTAGCCTGATGAAAAGATCCGAGGCAGACTATTCCTGTTGTTGACCTTGTGTTACACTGCCGGGCCAGGATGACTCTTCATCCGTTATCCCCCCCCCCATCCCCCTGCTCCTCCTTTACTTTGACTTTTAAAGTCAGAGGTACACGCTTGCTTTCAGGCTGCCTTAATGAGGCCTCGTACTGACAACTGTTAATGAGAGAGTCATCTGAAACAGAGGAGATGTTTGTGGCAGTCCACTACCACCACCCAATGTCTCCTCTGTGGTTGTAACAGGGTGAAAAAAACAAAGGGTCAAAAGCTGTACTAGGTAAGCATGAACACTGCTTTAGATCTTGAGTGTGACAAAGGTTTTTTTTCACAAATTGTTGTTGGGTTGGTGTGTGTGCGTATGTGCGCGTGTGTGTGTGTGTGTGTGTGTGTGTGTGGGGGGGGGGGGGGTAGAGACCTTGGGCCCCTTTTAAGAGCATTTTGCTGGCGTCCTCGTCGAGAATTGATTGTCTTTGTTGTGGTAATCTGAAATTAATTTGCACTTGAACCCATCTTTCTTCTGGGCTCAATTTTGAAACGCTGTTATAATTACGTGCCCCCCTCATGAAAACCAAGAACTAAGACACTGATATGATGAGCCGGAATATTTTAATTCCCCAGGTACTTAAGAGACCCCTTTCTCTCTCATCCTCTTTCTCTCTCTCTCTCTCCCCCCACCCTCCCCTCTGTCCTCACTTACGACTTATCTTGCAAGGTAATCAAACAAAATGTTCCCATGCGTGAGGCTTAAGCAAAAGGTATTTGCCTGAGGGGGAACAGTAATAAGCACTGTATTGCTACACATTTACTCATGTACTTTCTCAGTAGGTCATCTCGTGCTCTTGAATGATGTTAAACTTTGGTGAATGCAAGCTGATGCCTGGCTGAGTGCTGTCAATGAAAAGCTGCTATGTGATGATGAGCAGAGGAGAACAGTCACCCTATACATCACAACACACACACTTACAGTAAACACACGTGCAAGCACAAGTATATTGAGTGACTCAAGCAGTCAGTCAACTTCTCTTTCCCTTTCATTTAAATGTCTTTAATTTATTGTGTTTAAGTAAAGTGTTGTATCAAGTTTCGCCAAAATCCCCAGTGGGGCCCCTAGGCGCTCAAACACGTGTGAGCACACACACAAATGGCGGTTGTTAACAAGCTTTGTTTTTGCATCATAGTCTGTTCTGACAGGGGGTATTTGTAATATAAAACTATTTAAGACTACCTGCTAACATCTGCTATTGATCTTAGCTGTGTGCCTCCCCTTTGTTCCCAGCGTGAGCTGCTAATAACCTTATCAGACATCTTTTAGTTTTAGCTCCGTCTGCTGTTTGTTGTTAGGGATTATTTTTTTTTAAATGGGAGGGGGGCAGTATTATCTCTCTAAATGCTGCAGGAACCTTCTTCAGTGATTTCCTGTGGTGCTGCCTTGTGCTAAAAGAGCCTCAAAGGTCACTCGCCCTGGGCTGAAATTCTTTCAGTGTGACACCTCATGTGGGACTCGGAGAGATAAGCAAACAGAGAGCCAGACCCACTGCTGAACATAATTAGTAAAGACAAACATTTCTCAAACAGCTATGTTATTATCTGTACTGATTTGGAGGAATTTGATGAAATTGGCTTTAAAGATGTTAATATAATTGTCTCATGCAACTGTGTGATGTATATTGGAACATGAATGGCTGGTGAACAAGAAAATATGTAAAAACATCTTTATATTTATTTATATGTTTACTTATTAATGGTTTTGTATTTTTGCAGTCTTATTTTGTTGCTATGTAACTGCATTGCTCGTCTATACAGTGAATTTATTTTAAATGTATTTATTTTTTAATGTTTACGCTAAATTAATTTTCATTTTAGCAAACGTACTTTATTTTTAAGCGCGCTCATCATCTTTAACCTGTCATGAGTCATCTCATCGTCTCATTGTTTCTCACTCTTCAGCCAGTCTTCTCCGCCTCTTCAGAGTAAACAATCTAACGAAGCAAAACTGCCATGCAAAATATGGAAAACTCTGCTAATTGTCTGTCTTCCCATTGATTGAAGGCTAAGTGTGTGTGTATGGAGACTCCCCTACAGCGAGAGCTGCTGTCTGCTGACAGACATGGCCTGCTGCTAAAGCCATTGCAATAATCATAAAGATTAGGTTAACAGTGGGAAATGGCAGGGGAAGACAAGTGTTCACAGTGGGCTGTTATTTTTGCAATGGTTCTCACAAAAAAATAACAACCTGCAACCGTAGGCTTGCATGCTGTTGTAGACATAACCCTGGAGCTTATGTGTGAGCATTTGGTCATATCATGTCATGTAATGCCATTAATTGCAAGCATTGTATAAACACATCATGAAGTAGCCTACTAGTAAGTGTATTGTTGCAATATGTGCATAGATGCATAGTTGTATGATATTTTCTTTACAGTTGTCACCCATATAAACAGATTTCATTGAACAGATTAAAATAAATAATTATAAATAAAGTAAATAAAAACAGCATTGAAAAAATTCTACATTGTATCTTAAGTTAAGTCTTTAGATATTTTAAACTTAAGAAAACATGAGATAATCAGCTAAAATAATGTAATTACTGCAATAGATTACACTCCACGTGAATTGTTTTTGCAGTTTTAAAGGATGTAATCCTTTTTCTGAGAAATGACTACAACTTTGTTTATGTACATCGCACATACGTACACTCATACAGTTTCTGCCGAAATTGCGGCAGGATACACACAATCAAAGGCCAGAAGTATACTGCTGTAGCAAGCTGCTCTGAACGCTGAGAAACGTGTCATGCAAATGTATGTGACAGATCTCTTCACAGGGAGAGAAGAACAAAGTCACAAACAAAACAATGCTTACCAGAAACAAAACTTGTGAAGATGACATTCTGTCACTAATTGAATCTGATGGCGGGACAGAAATAGAGAAATGTTGTTCATTTGTTATACAAAAACAGATTTTATTATACATAATTCACTTTACGCACATTTTGTTATTGCAATTCACACTGTATTACTCTGTGAATTATCATTCTGAATATGCAAGAGCTTTTAATAATTTAACACGTCAGTGTTTATTTTCAACACGCCACAGTTGAAATGAATTTGTTTGAATTTTGTCTCAGTTTTGTTTATTTCCTCTTTTGATATTGTGTGTTGTCTTCCCCCTCTAGAAAGTGTGCCATTTGAAGAAACTGATTTTCGATCCTCAAAATAAATCAATACTCTTCTCGAGTTAGAATCAAAACACATTTGGCTCACAAATGTTCAGTATCTCCTTTTATTATAAACAAATAAATGTTAACGCCTTCAAAGCTCTACATTAGTTACAGGATATCTGCTTTAAATGTGGCTCCATGATGTTGCCTCATCTAAAGACTTGATCATATCCTTTCAATCACTCTCCACATTTTTCCTGGAAACTTTATCTCTTGATCCCTGCCTGTTATGTGCCTTACGTCCAGCATGTGGCCAGCAGCTTTTTGACTGTCATGTATCTGACATAAACCTCAGCGAGTCACCAAACAATGGAAGCCGTATTATTCTTCCACTTTACACTGCCTGCTTTTAGCGATAACATCTCGCGCTCATAGCGTTTGACACCAACCTCAAAAAGGGGATTGCCACGTTTTTGCACACATACATTCATACTGTAGTCTCTCCCTTCTATCGCTCTCTTTTACTTTAAAAAAAAAAGAAAAACAGACACACAGTTTTGATAGTATCTACCAGCCACAGCTGGGTTTAGCTGGTGTTAGCAATAGGCCACATTTGTTTCCTGAGAAGTGTGAAACGGAGAACAGGAGGTATCACAATACTGATCCTTGGGCTGTGTGTTTTTGTTGCATGTGCATGGAAGCATGAGTGTGTACATTATATACAGTACGTGTGCACTCCACACAGTTAGGACAGTTAGTTTTTTATTTATTTTTAAACAAAGCAAATGCAAAGCAGCAACTTGCTTAATCGTATCTCTGTTCCTGAAGCCTTCCAGGCAATTTTTCACTCCAACTATTGATCACTATCAGCCACTAACCCTAACAAATTATTTCCCCCCAACTAAGCTTCTTCTTTCTTCTCACAACATTTGCAGTGATATACAATGGTGGGAATACATCAGTAATCAAATAGATCCATATTCAAATAAAATTCAAACTTAAACAGCCACACACAGTATCAGTTAATCAGATAAGATGATTTCTGGCCTCTTTAAAAACTTTAGAGCAACAAAGAAGTATGATAAGTAAATAAGTAAGTAAATAAAATTGACAGATTTCAAGATAAGTTTTTCAGAGCTGGATATACAATCTTGTCCAGTATTATTTGCATAAAACCTGTTCGCCCTGTAGCCTATATGACCGTATGGTGTGAATACATGCATGTATGTGAGGAAATTCATATTACCCAGGGATGAAGGTAGCAAATTTTCCAACACATCCTCGTACCTAAGCAACATTATAGGTAGATTTCCCAAAACAACACATAAGACCGTTCTATATTCTGCTTCACGGTGCTGGTTTCATCTTGTGATTGTTATCATGTGACTGTTCCATTTAATGTAACGGGCAAAGTTTTAAACACACGGTAAATGTTTTGAAACGGAATATAAATACTTAGGGCTAGTAAAACATCAGTGATTGGCTTAAAAAAAGAGTCAAGTATAACTACTAGATTGAGGATTTAACGTGATGTAATTGCATCACGAGTTGCACTGAATGGAAGTAAACGGGAGGCCGATAATCGTCAATGTTAATTTTGCGCATGTGTGACACCACTATGTCATTGAAACTGTTGTAAATTAATTGATTCTTCACACATACCTTACCAAACATGTTCCAATGATGATACATCATTTTAACTCTATATACAGTAGTAACTATTGTATAATCACTAAAATGTCAGCCGTTAGAAGTTAGTAACTAAGTATATTGTATAGTAATTAATATGGTCAGCCTTTCACTCATGACAGCTGGGACACTGACTGTATAATACAGCAGAGGACAGACGCACTGCTCTTTTACACCTGCTATGATAGTGGAGGCCATGGAACTACAGTGTGGCGAAATGGTCATGATGGTAGATTGTGAGAGTTAGTATGGATTTGCTGTCAGTTGGTCGTGCACTTTTTCTGGCTGTGACTGACTGATGGGTTGAGGCCTCAGGTAGGGAGCAGGAAGACAGGCTTGGAGTTAAGCACTACTGACTGTCTGGCTTGTGAGATATACTCTCTCTCTCTCTCTCTCTCTCGCTCTTCCTCACACACATACACCGCACAACCCCACTGTGTACTTACGGATGGATGGACACACATAAGTAAATGTGCACATGCGCACATGAGAAGATATGCAAAAGCACATGCATGCTTAAGACCCGAGAGCAAACACACACGTGCGCACACACACACTCACAACGACATAGACACACACACATAGCCGCTTGAGCGGGGGCTGATGACATGATGGATTGCTTGTGTCAGTGTCAGAACAGTCAGAATCAGCCTGGTGCTGATAAGGTGCACTACACCAGACCTACCCCACCCAACCAATCCAGCCTAATAGCTCTCTTTCTTTTTTTACCCTGTGCACAACCTGTGTGTGAGGAAGTGTGTGTTTGTGGGAGTGTTACTGGTTTTATATTTATTTGTAGGTTTTTTCGACTGGATCTGTCTAAATGTGGGTGGGGCGTGCACAGTAGTATCTGTGCGTTGTGGGTGTTTTTGTGGCTGTGTTTGCATGTTGCTGCATATGAAGTGACCCGTTATTGAAACGGGTTGTGGTTTGGCACGACTGCAGGCTGAATTGAGTACCTGCGGCAGCTTGCCACCTGTCGTTTGTTATCCATCACATGAAGCGACAGCCCAGCTTCAGTTATTAATGATGTGTATGGTAATTCCAATTCTATCACTTTTGTGATAGGAAGCTTATACTGTGAATGAGGAAATGTGGATGGCGTCAAATCTACTCCATTACGTTTATGAATAGTTTCCTCAAACTGCCCTGAATTGACCATCTATCTTTCCTGATGGGCTTGACAAACTAGTCATATCACATTCATGGCTAAATAGTAACCCACACAGGGAAGTGGCATCATTTAAAAATCCTTATGTAGGTATAGGTTATACATTAGATGTTAGATATTACACTGCTAGACCACTGGGTAGTCAAATATAATTTTAAGATTCCCTTCCAGTATAAACTTCTCAGCTGTGCAACATGAGTTCAAATGGGGACACCTCTGTAAACAAAGTAAGTGAGCTTGTTTTGTATTGTTTTCTCATTTGCCCAATTAGACCAGCAACACTGTGCTCTCCCAGGGTGCTAACTCGCTAAATGGGAAATTACACCATAAAGATAAGGGAATGTCGGAGGATGGTTAGGGTCTCAGAGTAGAGCTTTCAGCACGACTGCTCAACACAGCCTGAGTAGAATTAATGAACCCTCTGTGGTGAGATCCTGATGCATTTTTAAACAGCTCCTTTTCATTCCTGCAATGACATTTTGATTGCATTTGTTTCAGCAATGTCTGAATGAAAGCGAGCGAGGAAGACAGACACAGAGTCAGAGACTGAGAGAGGTAGAGGGCACATCCCCTAAAAATAAATACATCACTGTTCCGCCGAAGTGACTCTGACATGGGTTGTACAGACAGATATCACATTTAATATGAGGACAGAAATAATGGGTTTTGCAGCAAACTGTAATTTGATAGCAACTGATTCTTAATACCGCAAGAGTGGTGTCATGAATTCTACAAGCTGATGCATACGGCCTCAAAAAGAGTAAATCCTTTAATTCATAGGAATTCTAATGCAAACATATCGTGTTGAGGTTGAACTGTTGGTTTTTGTGTGTGCGTGTGTGTTTTTGGAGGGTTGCCGTGATCAATGTAATAGGGAACTGATGTCTCACAATTCTTTTTACATCTCCAGAGATGTAATAATATAGGGATAGATTTGGAGCACATGTGAGGAGAAGGGCAACTGAGCAGTTTAATGACTTATACAATTAGTAGCCTTAGTGAAAGTACATTTCCAGAATAATATTGCACTCCTGTGAAAGGGTTACCCTGATATTTTAATAGATGAGTGCCCCGAGAGAGAGATGGAGAGAGAGAAAGGGAAGGAAAAAGCTAAGGTCACTGATATAGCAAGGCACCATAGGATAATAAGCACCACAATCTCTGGTTACACATTGTTTTTAAATTCTTTTAATTGCATCTTCCCGGCTCTCATCAGGGGTGGCGACCCTAGAAGTGGGGTACGAGGTCATCCTCTAGCAGCAGCCTTTGAAGCCCAGGCGCATACCTCTCTCTCCCTCTCCCCTCCACGTTGTGTGGCCTTGAATTGCAAATTGTTTTGAAATACGCATAATGAGCACGGTGGCAAAATGTTGAGGCTCTTTGTCTTTCCCTCACTCAGCCTTTAGCACACCTAAATGAGTTAAGATTGCTCTATTGAATTACAAACGATTATTTTACTTACTCCTACCCAGCGCATGCATAATGAAAGAGGGAAGAAGATGGAGCAGAGGCTCCAGTGATTGTGACTGTGTGGACTGTGAACCGGAGACATGTTCATCGAGATCCAAATGATGATTTTAATGATGGTACCTGAGGTTATTGTTGAGCAAACTATGTGTAATTATAAGCAGGTGGGACGTTTTCAAATTGGCAGATATAAAACAGCCTATCCCTTTGATAGTCAGCTCCCATGCATAAAAATCCTTTGTCTATGTTCTTAAAATACAGCCAGATTGGCTATCTCGGGTTCTGTGGCATATTGAGAAACAACGTGTTTTACAAGCATATTTAAGCTTGTTTACACTAAAAACAGCTGAGTTCATCATGCCGTCATATGCCATCAAAGCAACAATATGTCTTAGTTCTGGACATCCACCAAGAGGCAGGTTCTGCCCAAGGTTTCTGCTGTTAAAAGGAAGTTTTCTCGTTGCCGTGTGCAATTGCTCTTGGGGGTGTGTTGGGTCTGTTTAAATTATACTGTGGTCTAGACTTCTATCAGGCATGTGTCTGCCTGAGATAATGTCTGTTATGATTTGACACTATAAATGAAATTGAATTGACTAAATGATAAAGTGCCACTGAAACTGTGAGCGGATACTCTAAGCATTGTTAACATGATCACATTAGTTGATCACCACCAGCATTTAAATCCCAGTTTACAATAAATTAAGTAGGTATGGTGGCTCAACAGGTCAGGATGCATACAACGCAACAACCTGGGTGGGAGTCCAGCTTTCCATGTATCTTAAAAAGCAGCTGAATACCTCATGTGCACATCTATTAGAGCTTTCTGGTATTTATTGGTTGGCTGATGGACAAATTGTCGGCTATCAAGCTCTTAGTCACCACTTAGTCTCCTATTGCCAGATCTTCCTCCACAGCGCTGCGACGGAGGGTCTGGCGAGTCCACACAGCATTCCGTGATGGGAGAAAAACGTGCTCTGGTTTATTGCCATTTCTTTAAACCAATCACAATCGTCTTGGGTGGCGCTAGGCTCAATGACGTTGCCACTGCAAAATAGCCTCGGGAAGGAACTTGTTTTGGTGGAACATGTGTACATTCAAAGGTTGTTTAAGTCGTGAAACAGAAAACTCAGATTAGTGGGATAGTCTAGCTAGCTGTCTGGATTCACCCTGCAGAGATTTGAGGAGCAGTTACCCATAGTCCTCATCCAGTCCGCTCCATGATCACTTTATCAGGGTATCAGGGAAATGTGTATACCAGCTGCCCCGCTGTGCAGTATGGAAATCCAATAAGAGATGCCTTCAGTGCTAAACCAAACATTTCAATTCACCCAAACAAATCACTTGAGTAATCACTGATTTACAGAGCTTGCAGATTTATCAATAACAGCCTACGACTGCTACACAAGCCAAGAGGTCAGACCTCTGTCACTGCAAGCTTATTGTTTCCTCTCCGGTTTTCTAAATCTAGAGTCATATTGTCCTTGCCGTTATCAATACCTGACTCGACACTCCCTTTGACACCTACACAGTGGACAAGATGGCTACACTCCATTCTGAGAAGCGATTAAGCTCGTCTTTAGGAGAGCCACGGTGACTTCATTGGTGGTTCAAAAGCTGCCTCTAAACTCAAAAAGAGCATTAGAATGCATTTCATGCTCGGCTCACTGAAAAGTGCAGAGCTGAAATTTACACCTTATTTGATGTCCGTCTTCCTGCTGTTAATTGGTAAAAGGATCCCTGACCCTTTTGATGTCCTCCACAATCCCCTAAATGCCCAAGTCTGCTAAACTGTTCGGCAGGAGATATACCCTGCAGTTGCCCAGCAATGTAAAGACTCTCACTCTCACTCCTCCACTGCCACCCCTGGCTTTTTTTCTCTTCTTACTCTATCCTTTTCGGCTTTCTTGCCTTTGGTTTACGTCCAGGCTGTGGAGAAATAAGAGATGACAGTTGTTACAGATATGCCAGTTTAATTACTTGTCAGCTTATAGCCCATATCTCTGCTGCCCAACGCTGAAGCTTAACTTTTTCTAGTAGCTTAAAGCATGACCAGCCTCCAGTGCTTTAGTATTTAGCCATAAAACCCAGGAAATCTGAAAGATAAAAAAACCACGAACAGCTTTTCTAATTTTATGGGGGAAGAGTGAGCAGTTTTCTGTCACTGTTGGAATTGGCTTTCTCTCTCTGTTCCCCTCTGTGCAATAGTGACAGAAGAAGAGGGGCAAAAAGAGAGAATCTTGTAGAGAATGAAATTACATCACATGAAGGGGTGCATCGGTGTAGGATAAGCAGAACGTTTCTTATGGCTTGTGTGCCACTGTTGACACTTTTAAGTCGGTTTGCAAATTGATAGATGTGCTCGAGCCTTTTTTTTTCTTTTGGAGGAGGGCCATCCCAGACTCTCAAATCCAGTTAAGGCTAGTTGGAAAACACAGCTGCTGATTTTGCAAGCTTCCCCACTTTGGCCATTGTGACTGTAGGTGGCTGGTATCTGCAGGTGTGTACAAAGCCTACTTATGAAATTTAACACCTTATGGGATATTGAATATGGGGATTTAAACATGTTCCAATAACACCAATGGATTTTACAATGGTGGGGAAAAGGTGTATATACTGGAGGAATCAAATGTGAATTATGAAAGAAAATAATATATCCATAGATTTTTGGGATGTTGGTATGTTATTGTGGTATATTGAATTAACTTATTAATAGCACCAATGCTGTGATTGAACCATAGATTACATTTTGATACATCTGCTGTCAAGCAAAGCCAATTGATTGTGTAAGAAATGCAATCAACAGCTCTCTTGAAAGCCATTTTCTTGTGTGCAGCTTCATTATTTATTTCCAGACCTCAGGACGAAGCTGTGTGTTTCCTTAACTTATTCACCACACGTTACATATCTCAATACCTTAGTAGCTCATCCTTTTAGTTCAATCCTTATAGTTTCTCCCTGTCTTTGCAGCAACAAGAACTAAACTGTACAAACCATATTAGAAAACAAAATAAATACTATCAAATACAACCCAAAGCCTTTTTGTATTTAAAGAAATGTAATACAATGTGAGTAACACATAAGTCTTTACATTTTGCATGTCTATGATAATTGTAATTGGCCCACAATATCATACACTTGCTTTTGATATCATTTTGTTACACATTAAGGTAGCACAGCCACCAGTTTGACAGTATGTTTTGTAGGGAATGGAACACAATTTTACAGAGCCACACAGGGACAGGGATGGATGGCAGCGAGCAAAAAGAGCAGCAGAGTTTTGGACACATGCCTGCTTAGGGCCCATTGTTCAGGGTTCCCTCAGTGTTTATCCCTGGCTTTGTCTCCCACCATGATACATACTTTTCATTGAAGCAAAACAGATTATTTGTTACCATAGTTTCACCATTGCTTAGTTTTACAGCAAAGCATAATAGGTTTAAAGCAAGGGGGGGAATAAAAGCCTCCTTCTAGGTAGGAAAAATAATGAAAATGACAGATTACCTGTTCTTTTCATCATTGATGATCACATTGTTAGTGCCTGGCAGAAGCTTTGGGTTGTCAATTTCTCAGGAATCTGAGCGCTTTCCCCCATCTTTATGCAGTGTTTTAACACGTTAACGATATAAACGTGTTGCAGGGTATAAAGAAGGTTTATGTTGAAGGTAAAGGATATATTTTTAGGAGTGCATCAATACAACGAATTGTGTTAAATCACATCTTATGTGAATTGTGCAATATTTGACATTGGACTGTTTGTTATAATGATCATTATTGCTCCCAATGTAATTTTAAACGACACGTATATCAACATAGATGTGAAATATTTTTCATGCACCTACAGTATGCTGCACTTTGTAAACAGATAATTGGAATTAGCATGTAGGAAAATGCTGCAATGAACATTTTTTTAAATGAAATATGGAAGTAATGAACTGCTCTTTGGACAATATTTCTTGACCAGAATCTACTGAGCAAAATCTCTTCCACTGTCCTACAAACACCCCTGTCATACTGTATGTATTACATTGTCACATAAAAGCGTATTGTCACATTACCCTCATGCTTCATTCTACATTCACTGTGCTGTAGCTACTTCAGTGTTAGCCTACAAATCGTGCTGATGATCATCGTGCATCGCTGAGCAGTAAGGTTTTTATACACAGTAGTAATGGCATTATTTTATGGCCATCATTTCAATGGGTTTTAGAATGGATCATAAAGCAAAACAGTTTGCAGTTCTCTCACAGACCCTCCGCCTCATAATGAAAAGCCAAGATCAGCTGACTGCTAACTCTATTTACAAGCTCACATAATTCCATTGTGGCAGCACTATCAGAGTAAATACGCTTAGCCTAGTGATGCATACCCCCGTAGAAAATGAAAGCAAGATGAGATAGAGGTCACGTGGCAGCAGAAACACCTTTTAAAACACTTAATGTGCTTTAGCTGATGTCCGAAGCATGTAGGTTATTACCACAGTTGTGTGAAAGCTAATTAATGAATAATTTGAATGATATCCAAGACGGCTGGCTCACACAGTCGGTGGCTTTGACCTTCGCAAACCTGAGCATTTCTCACCCAGAGCCCTTTTTTTTTTCTCCGCCAAGGCGAGCCATCATCAGTATGATGTCTGCTTATTTTGTGTGATCGGACTTAAATTGAAATTCTGCCTTGAAGGGCGATATTAAAAGGAGTAGTCATGTGTGAAGATTGGTAAACTATAGGTCTCATAGATATTACAATTGACTGTTAAAGCTGTATTATTCCTCACATATTTCACAAACATGAAGAAGCAAACATTATTATCCTCAAATACTGACAACTGGGTTCAGCAAATGCATTAATTGAATAATACATCTTTGAGGTATAGGAGTCTTATTAAAAATGTAATTTGAGAAGCAATGCGGTGTTGAACGTAATGAACATCAGTACAAACAAAAGCGGAGCCTCTGATAATAAATCTAATGGAGATATAAGAAAGAGTGTACCTAATAAACTGAGAATGGAGCACACTTTTCAGGGATTTTCTTTCTCTTTCCAGTGAGTGAGAGAATGAGCGAGTGTGTGTGTGTGTGTGTGTGGGGGGGGGGTAGGGAATATCTTTTAATATCGCTTCAAGCAAAGATATCCCATTTAGACATCGTTCAAACAGTTATTAACAGTATTGATTTATGTTTGAGTGATTGGAAGCCAGGGGAGGGAGATGAAGTCAACCGTCATGACCCCTCGCCTGGGGACGGAAACTGCCTGACACACATCACGGCTGTCTCACATGTGAAACTGCTCCTGCCTGTGACATCTTAGATTACTGGATACGGCCTACAGTGTGATAACTGTGTGTACGATATTGAACTCGTCTTTACACTGCTTCCAAAACACATTGCTCTTTGTTGAAATATATCTGCAGTCACTGCGTTCACACAGGCATTTTGAGATGGGTGTTTGTCTGACAACGAGGAAATATTATTGGTTGATATGTTTTATGATTCACGCTGTGAGCACAATTTTTATTTCGAATTTCTGTGCAAAGTTGGCTGTGTGTGATAGAATAATATGTACAGTACATTGAATGGTTTGGTGCAACAATATGCTGAATATGAGGTTTAGAAAGACAATCCGACAACATTCATATGCATTGCAGAAAGCGCTGCGATGTGAGGAATTAATTGGACATCGGCTCATTGTTTTCTCCTGACTTGAATAGCTAAAACAGACAGCTGACAGTATGCTTATTTAACAGCAAATTCAATATCTTTTTTGGCATTTTCCCCATCTCTCTTTTTTTTGGTCTATATCCCATTAACTCAACTGGAGGAGCTTAGCATACCAAATCTGTTCTTAATTATTTCTTATGAATTCTTCAGAACCTCCCCCAGATTTGTAGTCTTGCCCACCCAAAATATGTGTGTTGGCTAAAAACAGCACAATAGAAAATCATCTATTTCAAAGGCGGAACTGAGCTGTTAGAGATCATAAAACATTAGTGTGGCATGTCATTAGGTTATTACAGGCTTATCCAGTAATTATATTAAGTATATTACCATGCAACCATTTAAAGAAAGGACCAGTTTCCAGAAATAGGATTTTACAGCCCTCTCATGACTTGCCCTCAGCAACCAGCCACAGGACAAAATGTCAATTAAGTGGCTGCTGAACTAGATGGAGTTTATGATCAAAGAATAAAAAAAAAAAAGGTTTCCTTGTCTTACAACAGGAGCTTTGGAAATAATATGGGCCTCACTGTGTACTCCTAATACAAGTCTGTTAGCTATCCAATATCCATTCTGCTGTCAACGTTTTAACAAAACTATTGCAATGTTAAGTCACATGTTTGTTTGCATGGATTTAAAAGGGACAATGGGAGTTTAATCACTTGTTTTGGTATATTAATTAAAAATCTACTCTCAGATACTACTTTGTATTTGTTGTCTTTTATTGCAGCTACCACGTGCAGGCAGAACGGTAAAAATGAACCAATGTAGTTTACATCTGTTAAAGGAATACACATGCAGTAGAACTAATGGGCAGTTGTTGTTTCAGACTGAAATAGTTTGTTCCTTTCCATCTGCAAACAAGTGACACTGCAGACAGCAGTCTGCGCCCTCCACACGTTATTGACGTGAGCTGATTGAAAAAAAAAAAAAGTTTCTTTTAAGAAATCAAACCCAGCAAACGGAATTCTCCACGGTCAAAAGGTTAAGCTTTTGATCGGAGCACAGAAGATGCTTTGAGGGAGAGAGAAAAAAATAAATATTGTTAAATGAATATGTTTGCATTCTACCATACCTTTCTGTACAGCGCACACCCTTTAAAGTCTTGTTTGTTCGGAAACACTCCCATCTAATTGAGACCAGGAAATTCCCCCAGTGTTCTAGTGCCTAGATTAGAGGTAGTAATCCTAACTAACCCCAGAAATTCAAAGAACAGGCTCAAAACTAATATTTGAGCTCATGTCTCACAAGTGAGCCTATTGTTAGTTTGTGACTCATAAAAAACGAGTGCTGCCATCTCGAATCTACTTAGGATAGATAGAGTGATTTAAGCATAACTGCTGATCTTTTACAAACATGGCGAACGCTGCCTCAAAGAAGGCATGAGTGGCGATGCTTAGTGCCCAGTTTAATTACGCGCTTTTGTATATGTTTTAACCTCACATGAACATAACCCACACATATACATGTACTCACAGACCACACAGTTCTTCCGGTCTGTGTGTGTGTGTGTGTGTGTGTATAACATGGCTGGCCTCAGTTTCGGGGTCGGGGAGGAGAGCGGAGAGGGAGCTCACATTCGCCGAAGCCCGCAGAAGACGATTCCAGATGATTCCTCGGCATGCCGCTGTCAGAGGAGGCCATGATGAATGAAAGGGCTCCGGTGGGCCTCACTGTTTATTTAGACCTCTTGTTTCTGACACAGTTCCCGCACAAAGAACCAGCGCTGAAGTGTCTCAGTATTAAAACATAACCTTACCAGACTACAATCAGCCACCAGGGGCTTTCACTCCCCCCTTTTTCCTAATCCAACAGAAAAGCCTGATTGTTCTCTATTGTGGAATTTGGGACTGAGACCTGTTCAGGACCAGCAGTGAGGGGCAGCCGACTGTGGAAGGCTTTCCAGTACATTAGGAGTATATGAAAGAGCGACTGACCAGGCTTAGATTGATATGGCTGCGTCTGCACAGGACAACATATGGGAAAGCAGTAATCCTCTCTCTGAGCTGGAACTGTGGGTATTTTTCTTGGGGATTTGAGTATAGGATAGACAAATATGGATGGCCCGCAGTCCTGGAAATGGTGCAGACAGCTGCTGGTACTTTGTGGATGTGTGTCCTGATAAATAATTGTTTCCTATCTATCATAGCCTCCTTTCACATCCTTGCTGGCTGAGAACTGTATGAACAATTCTTCCTTTTAAATGATACTGCACTTGTAACAGTTTTGCTCTGTATGTAGAATGCGTGTAAAACATTGCTTCTTTCCCTTTCAGGCATAATATATTGCTGTTTCCTCTTTGTAAGCGGCATGCACATTTATAGCAGTTTTCTTTTTCTAGTGCGCCATTTCAGGATCATCTTGTCACGGCTCCTTCCAAGCATATGTCAAACCTTAAATGTTTTATTGTCTGCTGAGATCATGACAAATCAACATTTTGGAGTACTACCGGAATCATACACAAAATAAACAACACGTCTATTCAAGATCACCGGCATGCTAAAAACGACTTAACGTGCGATATACATGCTGTGCCTTAAGATATTGAGTTTGTGCTTTGTTTTTACTCCAAAAATCGCAAATGTGATGCAGTTATATGGAAGGACTGTTGATTCTGTCTGCGAGAAAAACAACTGAATAGGATGTGATGCAACACAGTGTGTTTTTAATGCTTCAAAGATGCCTTTCATTGAAAAAAGGTTTTGTTGACAAGCTCCATTCCCTTTCAAAATAAATGAGGAATGGCAACAAAAAAATAAATAATCAACTAACTATGAATATGCATATTCAAACAGCCAGAATATGACTCCAAATCTCTTTTCATGGGGGGGAAATGTGCACATTTCTCTCTTTTATTAATTCCAAATCCTATTCATGGCAAAAGAATGGAGGTGAGTATACTTGTGTATTTTGTCAAATGTGATCAAATTAAACTGGATGCAGAATGAATTCTGTGTATTTGTATTCTAGTTTTTCAGAAGTGGTGTCCCGGTTTTAAATCCCTAAGTCTCAAGTGGGCACATCACAAAACCAACACAGTTTGGCAGCAAGCTGGCAGTCTTTTCTCGTATGAGGCCCAGAATTTAATGAGCATGAATAATGAATACTACTTAACATGCTGGTGACTGAGTAGGCTGCCAGTTATTAGGTCAATGAAGGCGTTGTTTAGCAGGGAACACTCAGTGTCTCGCTGAATGATGGACTCCCACCATCCACGAATCCTACATATACTGGAAACAACTTTTCTAATGCGGCAAATCAGCAGATGGCAACAGACATGTCGCACCAAATTTCAATTTCAACTAAATCCTCTTGATGTCTTGTTAAGAACTTATGGTCCTTATGGTATGTGCTGTGGATTGATACAGTTTGAACTCAAAATCTTATGTGTAACAAGTTGAATTAAATAAGGAACTATGCACTGACAAGCTGTACATATGCCTACACTTCACATTATTCTTCCTAAACTCAAGAGGCAATTTTTCATGTCTGCTATTTAAATGATTGTCAGCTCATCTTCGTGGATTACACTGTCTGATTTCCGCAGGAAACAGTGATTTATTTAGGTTCTATAAAGTACTGTTCTAAATATACAGTATATTGCCCCACATGAAAACTATTAGTCAACCCCGTGTCTTTTAATACAGTGATAAGTGTGTTATATGAGTTGTCAAGTACACGTTACCTAGAACAACCTGGTAAATACCGAATTCCAATGCAGGGAGGCGGGTTGATTGCCCTGCAGTTACAACTCCCATGCTATAGATACCATGCTACTTGCAGAGGAGTTAAAGGATAAAAAGAGTGGGGCGAGAGCCAGAGAGAAAAACAGTTGAGAGAGAGCTTCCAGCAGGAGCAGAGTGGCAAGAGCCATAGCATGCAGATCAAATGCTCCAAATCTGTCAATCAAAACAGCTGTCATTTCAACAGCCGCTGCATCGAACAATCGGATGATTAATTATTGACAACCTCTGTCTTTGTTGCCTTCTCATAGCTTCTCTCTCTCTGTCTGTCTCATTGTCTCTCCCTTCCCTCACTCCTTTTCTTTCCAAAAGATTAGACACCGGCTCCAACATGAAAGCTGCCGACCTGTGTTTGGGTCTGTCACAAGTGATTTCGCTGCTGGTGCTGCCATGCCCCCCCGCCCATCCCTCTTTATCAGGATATCCTCTCTCTCTCTCTCTCCATGTCTGTCCTTCCTATCTTCCCACCCTCTGTTGCTATGGCACCTGCCAGGTCGCCACAGGGACCCTCATATCTCCACTCATCCGCCTGCTCAACCCCAGTGTCGATTCTATCCAACCCAGCTTCATGTCAGAGAAAAGCAGGAGTAAGACCCCTCGCTGTTTAACACTCCAGAAGTTAACCGGGGTCTCTCTCTCTCTCCCTCTCCCTCTCTCCTTCCAAAAAAAAAAACCCACCTTATTTTCTACGGGGGGAATAAAAAGAACACATTCTCTACACAATGAAAAGGTACAAGGTAGATTTTGCTAGTACAGGTAATATGGATCATATTAAATATTTTGTGTCTTTCCTTTTTGTTAGCCACATATGAACCACATTCAAAGTCACATTCTGTTTGCAGACACCTTTGCAGACTTCCATTGGTTTTAAAGCCACAAAAAGTACCTTGGAAAGAAACAAATGAAAGAAAGTTCTTGAAAGATGAGATTTACACTACTTGAGATGAATTATACTGATGATGGTATGCACATATACTTTGTAATTCTCAGTGGATGTGGACATGTGTGTAGCGGTCGTTCCACAAAGCCTTAACTCCAAAGAACTGCCTTAAAAAGAAATATGACATCATTCTGATACAGATGATCTACTTTATGTCCACCCTATACACACACATGTAGTGTAATGTAAGTAAGCAAGTAGGCACTATGCTTAAGTACAATGTTAAGACACTTGTACTTAACTGGAGTATTATTACAATATATGCCAATTTATGCTAGTGTTTCACATTTCAGAGAGAGATACTGTACTTTTTTTCCCACTACACTTATTTCACAACTTTGGTTCTTATTATTTTATATTGTGATTTTACAAAGATATATTTCACTGTTATAGATTAAACCACCAAACAGGATGTAATAGTGGAAATATTTAATACTATATATAAAATAAATATATATATATATATATATATATATTACTCACTTGCAACATTTTGAAAAGGCGTATGACCGGGTCCCCCGGGAGATACTGTGGGAGGTGCTGCGGGAGTATGGGGTGAGGGGGTCTCTACTCAGGGCCATCCAATCTCTGTATGACCAAAGTGAGAGCTGTGTCCGGGTTCTCGGTAGTAAGTCGGACTCGTTTCAGGTGAGGGTTGGCCTCCGCCAAGGCTGCGCTTTGTCACCAATCCTGTTTGTAATATTTAAGGACAGGATATCGAGGCGTAGTCGGGGTGGGGAAGGGTTGCAGTTTGGTGGGCTGGGGATCTCATCGCTGCTCTTTGCAGATGATGTGGTCCTGATGGCATCATCGGCCTGCGACCTTCAGCACTCACTGGATCGGTTCGCAACCGAGTGTGAAGCGGTTGGGATGAGGATCAGCACCTCTAAATCTGAGGCCATGGTTCTCAGCAGGAAACCGATGGAATGCCTTCTCCAGGTAGGGAAGGAGTCCTTACCCCAAGTGAAGGAGTTCAAGTACCTTGGGGTTTTGTTCGCGAGTGAGGGGACAATGGAGCGGGAGATTGGTCGGAGAATCGGCGCAGCGGGTGCGGTATTGCATTCAATCTATCGCACCGTTGTGACGAAAAAGAGAGCTGAGCCAGAAGGCAAAGCTCTCGATTTACGGTCAGTTTTCGTTCCTACCCTCACCTATGGTCATGAAGGCTGGGTCATGACCGAAAGAACGAGATCCAGGGTACAAGCGGCGAAATGGGTTTCCTCAGGAGGGTGGCTGGCGTCTCCCTTAGAGATAGGGTGAGAAGCTCAGTCATCCGTGAGGAGCTCGGAGAGAGCCGCTGCTTTGCGTCGAAAGGAGCCAGTTGAGGTGGTTCGGGCATCTGGTAAGGATGCCCCCTGGGCGCCTCCCTAGGGAGGTGTTCCAGGCACGTCCAGCTGGGAGGAGGCCTCGGGGAAGACCCAGGACTAGGTGGAGGGATTATATCTCCAACCTGGCCTGGGAACGCCTCGGGATCCCCCAGTCGGAGCTGGTTAATGTTGCTCGGGAAAGGGAAGTTTGGGGTCCCCTGCTGGAGCTGCTCCCCCCGCGACCCGACACCGGATAAGCGGACGAAGATAGATGGATGGATGGATGGATGCAACATTTTCTTTACTTTTGATACTTTAATCATATATCGCAATCAACCCTCTCGCACCACACAGTTCAAAGTACGTATTACAGCTACGGTTGCCTTCACGCTTCAAAAAGCCGGTCTCTTGCTCTTTTCAATATCCTTTTTTATTTTTCTGGGTCGAAGAAGAAGACTCCTGTTCCTGAAATTTGGATTTTTAATAAGTCTGGTCCTCCATGTTTCCTTCTTCAAACTTGCCGGGCCGGGAAGCTACGATACCCATTAGCAGCATTAGCAGCACCTGTGAGTTTATCATGTGACAGCGAAAACGAGAAAGGCGGAGCAGTATGTCCTGTATGTCCCTTACCAGCTAACATATTTCAAGATGGCGCATGAATATGGAGTGTCTACCCCAGTTCAAGCAAATGCAAATGTAAAATTTCAAGCCAATAGGAATACTTGGAATTGATGGAGGTGGTAAATATTCATGAAAAAGGACAAGTTTGTGAACGGGCAACACAGATTTTGATAATGAACAACTAAACACGTTACACACTGAACCTTTAATTAAAAGGATCTGAACATCTTTTCTACCCCTGGCCAACTCATGGTAACCCAGTGATAACTAACTGTGACTACATATGTGCTAACTGCTTCCTGATGCCATTTAAATGTAAATGAAGTGGAGAGAATTATGCCAGGTGTGGTTAAAAACAGGATTGTCTTGTTCTTAGTCAGGTAGTAATTTATAATGGGAAAAAAAACAGTCATCTGCATAGCTGGGTCTGCCATGTCTCTCACTGCCATGCCATCCCGTCACAAACACGACGCTCTGGGCCCTGATGCATCCCATCCAGGTATCAACCCCTTTTCCTGTCTCGGACCATATGTTTCTGCTATTTCTGTCAGTAACATCCCATTAACAACAACCACTGCTGGTTGTTTACAGAAGTTTAAGCTCCTCTGATACATTCCTGCTTATGTTTGCATGCTTTTTAGCCCCATAGATAATACATGAGCTTGCTCGCTTGTTTTTTAACGAAGGGGAGATGCTGCCATATGCATGGAAGAATAAACGAAGACCTAAACTGACAGCACCATCTGCCAAACACAGTTGACGTCAAGAGAATGGCCCCCGCTCAACATTGTGCCCGGCTCTCAGGAGGATGCCACATTGTCATCAGTGCTAATACTAAATATTAATAATTTGTTGACCCCAAAGTGTTTAGAAATCACTGATGCAGACACATATTGCCCTTCTGAATGGCATATGCAGATGTCAGGTGGGCACCACCGGACTGTGCAGTACAGTGTGTGTGCGTGTGCGTGTGCGTGTGCGTGTGCGTATGCGTGTGTGTGTGTGTGTGTGGTGTTTTCCAGGAGCTCAGAGACAACTTCCACCAGGACTGTCATGAATATTACATCGTTCCACATACCCACATAGCTCCTCCTCTTTCCCTCACCCTCACCCTCTCTCTTTCTCACACACACACACACACGTCAAAGAGCCAAGCTTAAGGTGTCGCAATAAACCATTTATTGCAGCTAAATGAGTCATTCACAACAACAATCGTACATTTATTCCAGTCAGTGAGCAAGTCATTAAAATAATAATACGACAATGCAGACATTTTGTACATAATAATTTATGAATATACAATAACACATATATTGCATTATTGTTATGTTATTATTCAGTTGACTCAGTTAATGCAAAGTTAAATATGTCTTTTTATAAGTTAGTTATGAATGCTAAGTGAGTGGATTTTGAACTATTAAGCAAAGAAATGAAAATATTATCCACATGCCTTTATCAATAATGTGGCTTATTTGACCTATACATGGTAAGCACATGTTAGTATAGATAAATTACAGACTAAATAAGGTCAAATTTAATAATAGCCGTATGACTGCAAAACACTTTGCTGACTCTTACAGCGATTTGTGGTTGTTTGTAATATTGTTAAGTACCTGCACTTCAATCTGGTGGTAAGGTCAATTCTTTAAATTTAAACGATTATATGAAGTTATTGTAAATGAAAATGCTTCTTTGCTGTATGAGCCCCAGATTTAAAAAAGCAGTGCATCAGTCCTGATGGACTTCTCAGACCTGACATGTCTCTCCAGACACTAGATGCATTTCACCTTGGCATCTGCTGTGATCGCTTCTGTTTTTCCTCCCATACGTCTTTATTAGTTCGTAACTGATGGGGACACTGCGGGATGTCACTTGATGAGAGGCACCATGTCGGTGAGACTGATTTATTCCCAGCATTTGCTCTGCGGCCGTGCCAACTGACCCAGTCCAGCCTGCTCCTCACGCCAGCCCTCCACACTCTCAGACCCTAACAACTAGGAGAGCTCTGCTTACCCTCAGAATAGGACCCATCCCATTCAAGGTGCAGTAACTTTATATGTAAAACACCCCCCCGCCCCGAGTCATTTCACAGATATCCGATTGAATTTCGCCTGAGATGCGAGTTGATGATGCAATGAGTGATTCCGCATGCCGTCAGCATAAGGTGGTTTCTGCTGACGTTTTGACCATGAGTTATAGCAGTACGAACAACCAGACACTTTTGCCTTAATCCTCAGATCACAAGTCGGTTCATATGGACAGCGAGTTTCAGATGTTTGGCAGAATATAGTGGCTACCATCTCAGGGATAATGTGGAGTGGACGGCTATAGCATCAAGCTTAGATCATGTTGCTAAAATCTGTTGAGTGCTGTTTTCACCTTCAAACGGTGACAGTAATGGTGCTAGTAAAACAGCAAACCATTGACAGAAGGCGCTGGAGAAAAATATCCTTGTTTTATTTTATTTACGTTTTTTTTTCAAACCACATATCCTATATATATTTATATTCTGCACTTCTAACAGGTGCCACTGTGATTTACCTACTATGATTATTAGTGTGAATGCTGGAGGCATACACAACCTACATTCTCTAAATATTCATTATTTTCCTGTACTCTTTTTTTGCACAGTAATTCCTTACACATTTTACAACATAGAAACTTCATTCAAACATCAAAACGTTCAGCTCAATTAGGACATTCCTGCTCCTATACAAAATTTCCATATCTTCCATAATTTCCTGAAAATGTCAACGTTTTCGGGGACATTTTCCCAATTAAAGCAGATGGACCGAATGTTCCAATTTGACACAAATTCATACAAAGTTCTGGGCATTATTCAACTATTCAATGACATTCATACTAATTAAACCCATTCCCACTTTTTCCATCTATTCTTACTACTTCACCCTGCTGTTTTGCAACATATATATCGATGGACGTTCCTTTTTATCAAGCCCACCAATTTATGATGTTTTTCACTTCAGGTTCATTTCAGTGAGGATACAAGCATTGGTAGATGATTTCAGCTTGACAGAAAACCTTGTCTGTCACTGTTCAGGAAGCAACAGCTCTATTACCCAGCTAACATAAGAGTTCTGGGCGTTTATACAGTCCCCCCATTGATTGCAGCGAGTCACAGGGCTGAAATGCATTTGTTGGCAGGCGGCAGTGGCAGACACAAAAGCATGGGTGGGTGTCAGCTTTTAATTGTAACTGTCTTGCAGAATGGGTGTTGTTTTAATATCCTGTATAGATTTTTATGTAATACACTTACTTGTGCAAGGCAGCCCCGAGCAAGAATCAATTCAGCCCAAAGGATCCCGCCCCCTACCCTTTTGTTAAAAGCCAATCTTGTTTTAATGATGCATGAAGAAATATTCAAGCATTGACATTTCACTGTCAGGTTTCTTTAGAAAAATCAATTAAGATAATACAGCTTTGACCCAGTTATCCAGTTAATGCTTATTAGGGATGTAATATGATTTACTGTCAGCATTTATAATTCTTTGCATCTCATCCCATTAGCCGTGTGACTGTTTCATAGAGCGCCGTACAACGGTCACTTCTAGGGAACTACAGTCGCTGGGAGCTGATAAAATGGAGAGGAAAGGAGTAATGACATTGATTGGGATTGGTGGGCAGGTTAAACGCGAAGCCCCTGAGGCATTCTCTCTCTCTCTCTCTAGGTTTCACTCTGTCTGTCTCTTTCTATCTTTTCTTTTTCCACCAACCGTAACGTGATGGAGTAGTGAATACTGCCCAGCTGCAAAATTACACATTTGTCAGTATCATTGGAATCCAACAAGGACATTTTTTGTAATTTATCTGAGTTACCTTAATTGTCTTGGCTACCTGTCATGCACAGATATTTAACTCTGGGAATTTAGTATATTCAGTTAATCTGGCCCCAGTGTCCCTGACTCTACATGCTGCAGAGTCATGATTGTAAATGTCACAAAAATTAAATTTTAAACAAGTTTAATTGTAGGGTTTTGTCTGCGTTATATTCATCTTGACCTGGACATGCAAATATTTGCAAAGAGAAGTGATGGAAAGTACAGGTACACAGGTACAATGTGGACTTCCAACTTCTACTCCACTAAAAACATGTACTTGCCTTACTTATCTTAGTTATTTACTTTGCAGATTCAGATTAATAATAAACTAAATGATGATATATTATGTAAAACTGTATATGGGCAAATTCCCAAGAGACCCGGTAGATGAAGTATATAAAGTAGTTGAAAAAAGCCCCACCTTTAACAGCCTCAACATTAAAGAGATGTACAAATGAATGCATCAATAATAATATAAGACAATAATACATAGGACTATGCGTTATTCCGCATAAGGAGTACCTTTACTTTTGGTACTTTAAGTATTTTTTGACAATACTTTTGTACTTTTGCTCAATTTCTATGTCTACACTGTGATTTTGCTACTTCTACTTTAAGAACAAGATCTGAGTTACTCTTCCACCACTATCAAAGAGTAACATTCAGCTTTACTGTAGGATTAATATACATATTCAAAGAATTGATGTCAAACTGAAAAAAGGTTGAGTAGAACCATCCACCAACTAAACAAAAACGTTCATCCAAACATAAAATGCTTGGAAAAGAAATAAAAAAAAAAAAAAAAAAAGGTGAAAGAAATCCTGCTAAGTGAATGCCGTGTACAGCGGGAACAAAAAGCCCCGAGTCCCAGGGGGCATTGTCGAAGATCACTGATGTCTCCATAACAGAACATGTTAAACCTGTTTTACATTGTTAAATGCCTTTTTTCCTCGCTTGAAGTGCCGACATTCTGTGTTGTAGGAACTAATTGTTGTGTTGGAAGGAGAAAGTCAGGCTGTTCAACTTTATGGCATTTCAAAGCTGTCAACAGTGATCCTTGAGCGCTGCAGCATCACTGCTCTTTAACATTAACAGAATGGCATTGCTCTGACATCGGAGTCTGCTGGAAGAGGAAATGTGAGTGTGCTGGAATTTATTCACAAGGTTTGTCTTTACTGCGCTTACTATTAATATTTTTTCAATGAATTACAAATGTTGAATACATTGTAGATGCAGATATATATGTTTGCTAACAAAAACAAGTGTGCATTATGTGCATGGTGCAGCATTTATGTGTGAATTTTAGAAAATGTGTCTCAATGTGTTTGCACAAACATAAGAGTAGGCCAATGTATTGACTGTACCTAGGTGTTTAAGTGTCCACAGTGTGTGTGTGTGTGTGTGTGTGTGTGTGTGTGTGTGTGTGTGTGTGTGTGTGTGTGTGTGTGTGTTCCTGCAGTGCAGCTAATGCCTGTACTGCCTGGTGCCTGCTATCATCTGTCTTAAGGTCAGGGGTTAAGTGTCAGAAAAAGTGACACTGTCTTACTCTGCCCTTTAAAAATAATCTGAGCAAAGAAGGAAACACTAAATGAGGGCTGATTCCTGTCAGCGTAAAATTAAAATGTGCCTCAGAGGAATTTTAATTGAATCCAATTTTGTGACGGAGATGGTAAAATCGAATAAGAATGAACCCACATCTGTTTAAACCTTTATAAAACAACTAGAACATCACACAAAATGTATTTTGTAAATATGTAGGACATATATAAAGTAGAGGATTGTATAGCCTACAAAGCTGCTGCTAATTGTGGTGTTTTAGAGACAAAACAAAACCAAAAAAAAGCTGTGGCAAAGTGTACAAAGGGTGCCTGTTGTTTTCATTTAAGATACACAAACTCAATTACAATGCTTACAACCAAGGAATATGAAACTCGCACATTTTACCCAACCTGTGTGAGTGAATCCCCAAACACACTCCGCTTTAAACTAACTCCTGTTTCACTGCTGCTTTGTCTTTTGCTTTACTTCTGCCGTCATAAGCCGAAAAAAGCCCACATCCCTCCCTACCTACCTAAATGCATATCGGCAATCCACCGACACAAAGGCATCATCTGCCTGTGTGTACAGAGCAGCAGCAGCCACTTTGGATCCTGAATCTCAATGGGCTCATAGTGCCTCCGACGCCCATCTGTTCCAAGCCAGTCAGCGAGCCACTAAGCAGCAAACTTTGATCCCCATGTAGATTTTTTCCAAACCCATCCGGATTTGCCTGCCCCTTAAGAGCCATTGTGAGGCTGCCCCCGAGTACAAATTCTAGATTCATTATGAGTGTGGGCGGCAACCTTTGTATTCCCCAAAGCACAGATGTATGCAGACAACATATTGCTATTTGGTAGTATAAAAGCCTAAGCCCATTGTTGGTTCATATCACAAGTAGCTCTCTAATGCAGAAAGAGCATAGCACTTGCCAGGAAATACTTGTCGTTAACATTAACCATTAAAGATGTACTTACAGCATCACTCATACTTGACCTTAACACCTATTTGTTTTATCTATTTCATGTCGGTTTGTTGGAGATATGCTTCAATTGGACTGTTGTTTAATTCACAAATGACTACATGCTTGCGCTACATTTTACATTTGATCTTTAATTATTGTTTATTTGTGCACGCTCAATTTTTTTTCATAAAACTTCCTCATTGTTATACACAGGTTATGTTTTGAGAACATATTCACGAGTAACTGCTATATATTACCAGATTTTTGAAATTTTTTTTTCATTTCATAGATGCAGTTCCCTCAACACTGAAAACATACGCATTTAAAATGTTTCATTCAATGAGATCTACACACAACAATAAAACCTGCCTGTGGCTTCAATATAAATACAATATTTTAAAAGATCTTAGAGTTCAAATGTTAACCTTTTTTATTTATTTTTAGCTGGCTGTGTGTGGGAAGGTGTTTGTGTACCTTTCTTTGCAAAAATCGAAAAGAAACGTGTCAGAATTATCATATAGAAAATGTGGGTGGCCAATAGGTGACAGGCAGGCATTAATCCTAAAAAAACACATAATTATGAAGAAAAATGTTGACTGATGAAAAAAAAAAAAAAAAAAAAAAAAACTTGCACGGTGACACCTCCACATTTTTTTCCGTTTTTAGAGACATGGCAGCGACATTAGCATTGGTCATTAGTGGCAGACATCTCCGTGGAGTGTCGAATACAGAGGCTCATACGCAGACCCTATTTGGTTACCTGTGTGACAGGCTTGTTCAGGACACCAGAAACAGCTGTCCTGGCCTGTGTGAGCCAAAATAATTAGGCCTGTCATCTCAGTGCTCTGATTTCCCCTTCAGCCCGCTCCACAAAATGCTAATATTTTGCTTTCATTGTCACATTCACCTTGACACGGATATTGCCTTGGCGCATAACTGGATGAGATGACTCTAAATTTGCATTGTTCGTTCTAATAAATTTGCTTCCTCTGTACCTCATGGCAGGACCCATCAGATAAAGTCTCCCGGAGTGTCATCAATCATGGCCTAGGCTGACAGACGGCTTTCGCCTTCATTTGTTACAGAGAGGAACACGCTTAATTATTTGTACTGTAATTAGTTGGGAAAATGTCAGGAAATGTCAACTCTCTGTTCACTGTGGAAGGGCTCTGCTTGAAAGCCACAATGACTGAAGTGTCATTAATGCCACGTAACAAGACGAGGATCAGCTGGGGGAAGGGAGGAGGGGGGGGGCGGTTCTTAGAATGTAATCATGGAGAGAGTTAGAGGGAGACACAAATCAGCAGTGCTAGCTAGCATGATGGGCATCTTATTAGCCAAGCAGCCAGCCAGCTGCATTTTTCAACCACATCTTGTTTCCCTCCGCTTTTCTCACACTGGCACGAAATAAAGGTAGCAAGTGGTGGAAAAGAAATGAAGTCAAGTAAACAATTCCGGCTTCCCACTCGCTGTCAAACTGGCCGTGCTTTGCTATGTTATATTGCCTGTCATAAACAGGCATTATGCCAAATACAAAAACAATGGAGAGGCTTCTCGCTTGAGCCCTCCTTCCTAAAGCAGAACTTTTACAATGCAATTAAGTCAAAATGTACCCACAGAAATGTTATCTCTGAAGTAGTTAACAGGCTGATTATCTGTCAACACAATAACAGCTTTGGTCTTTTCCCCCTGAAGCCAAGCCCATCTATTTCATTGCATGTCTCTCCTTTAATTATACAAAACAATTATTTATTGCAAAATTAGAGGACAAAGTCATTAAATAACCTTCACGGTGTATTATACCACTGCTAATTATTGCATTCAACTGCTAGCATCTGTGAAATACATATTTTAGTGCCTATTTGTTTTAGCGACAATTGGCTGTATGTGGACAGGCCACTTGAACACTTATCCAAAAAGCAAGGTAATTTACACTTGTTTGAAAAGGGGGGAGGGACACAGGGAAAAGGGAAATAGGAATCCCATAAGGGATATCTTTTGTTTTGGAGGAAAATATGTAGTATTATGAGGTCCTGAGGGGGTTTCAGTGGCCATTCGTCTTTTCAACGCCTCACAGTGGGAGTGTGGCGGAGCAAGGATCAGCCCGCTACCTTGCCCACCGACAGGCACTGATGGTCATCCAAGAAGCTCCTTAATTAGCCTGCAATCTGGCAACGACCCGTGTTCCTGAGATGTGGCAGCCCTGTTTAAATATGATGCCAGATGCAGTCCCACCTTCAGCATGTCATCTCATTGTCCTAGGAAGCCACGGGGAGAAAGAGAAAAGGAGAGAGAGAGAGCACAACATCCCACAACGCAGCATGTGGTGCGGGATATTGTGCTTATTGTGTTGGGCTTATTCTCCTTTTCCTTGTTTCTATTTTGCTTTCCGTCTTCAGATAGTACCCTTCGCTGTGCTCTGACACCCAACTGAGAGGGAGATACTTTGGGAGACCCGAGGTGACCTGAAAAACTGCTGGAATTTTTATGAAGGTTTAAAGATTTAACCCCAAAGTATAGGAGGAGATTGCAGTGAAGTGTATCCAGACATATGCATGTAGCAGCCAAACGTACAGTAGTAGAGTGGGTAACACATCCGCTAATCCATCTATGAAGTCTCTGTAACATTACTCAACAAACTTAAGATAAGAAATGTTACATGGGTGCACATGCAAGCGGTTTATATACCACCATCAATAGACAGAAGGAACGCAGGCACATTTCTCCAACTCATACCACTTTGTGAATAAAGAGTCTAAAAGCATACTACAAAAACCCATTAAATCCAACCGAGTTTGACCTCCTTTTATACAACACTGTAATACATGATATTAGACTAATCTGTGATTCAATATGTAGAGCAAGAGCAGGCATTATCTAAAATGGTGTAAACATGTCCCAGAGCCGTCTCAGATTCCCTTTCTTATAATAGTTTTATTTCAGAACATATAAATACTGGATATGCTGTAATACTAACAACAGCCTCGGTTCAGCTTGTTTGCTCATGTGCTTCTTCCAGGATTTAGGCCATCACTGCACACAACTTTGTGTTGCTGCGCTCATAGTAATAGTAGTGGATAAGCTCAGAGGGCCGAGGACTTTTTATAGACTAGTCAGTACAGCTCTTTCATGCCATATTATATATATATATCGAATACATCAGAATCACTGAAGTCCACTCACACTCCATCTGCTTTACAGATCTGAGCTTAACAAATTATTTATTTTAGAGATTATGTGACTATGCAATTGTAGGACAGAAAATGTGTATAGTGCATGCAATTGGTTGATCTCTGGGTAATTAATCGATAAAACAACAGCTTGGGTTCGGAAGCATTTTTGGTTTGCTACCAACAAATTCTTGACATATAAGCTATTTATTAATTTACCCCATTGTGTTGAATATCACTTTTTCTTTTACAAAATATCTGTGTAAATCACGCATTTATTACCCACAGGTCTACTTAAATTCAAAGTTGGCATCAGTCATTTGTTGCTGCCTGTTTGGAGAGGGGAGAAAATCTAATCAATTTTCAGAGAAAACAAAAGATGCAAAAACAAAAAAGGAGAGGTGGGGGATCGCGTATAACATTAAGAAACATTGAGAAATATCCAATTGTCTGAGCAAATGTAAAATGCCAAAGCCTCTTAGAACATTGTAAGTCTTTATTCAGTGATACATTATCATGCATATTTCATATGGGGAGATTACTAAAACGGAATTGTGTGTCTTTCTGTTGTATGTCTTTATAATTACACCTTGAAGCCATTGCTGCGTTTTTTCCCCCTTTTTCCTCCATATTCATGAAAAGCAGACTCGTAATTTGATAAAGAGACGCTTGTGTTCTCAACTTCATTCAAACGGCATCATGGCGCTGTATTAAAGTGGGCATCTGTGTTCTCGCGGCATTAATCTCTTCAAGCACATTCCAGCTGCTGTGATGTGCGAGCGGGAGATAAGTCTTAAACAGTCTAAAGCTAAGCAAACCAGACAACTCTATTATTGGCTTCATAATTGCTTAATTAAACTTTTGTCACTAATCATTATGAGGGCAATAGAGCTGTTATACAGGCTTTCTGTCGAGCAAGGGGGAAAAAAATCAATAAACTGTGTTGGGGAGCTGATCCCCCCACGTCTCTCTTTCTCTCCCTCCTCCTTCCCTCTCTCTCTCTCTCTCTCCCTCCCTCCGCCTCTCCATCTCTCTCTCTCTCTCTCTCTCTCTCTCTCTCTCTCTCTCTCTCTCTCTCTCTCTCTCTCCTCCCTCCCTCCCTCACTCCCTCACTCTTTTTGTCCTCCACAAATGAAATTCATTGCTGCCGGTTAGTGATCTGTAGGTCTGGAGCTCGACTGATATGAGCTGCCATCACCATTTGAATTGAGGGGTATTCAGTAGCACATGAATATGAACAAATGGCAAACATAAATCTCTTGCATGAAGTACACCTTCTATCCCTTTATTATGGAACAATTGACCCATCTAAAATGAATTCTAATGCCAGGGAAAGCATTTAGATTTAAATTACACCGTGGGTCCCCTGGACCTGAGAGATGACGGCATAAAAAAGATTAATATGCTAATTATTTTTTTCCTCCCCTCTTTTTATTCCTCTTTTCGACATTTGCGTAGGGTTATTGTGAGCCTTGTAAATAAGATGACTGTTTTGTCAAGGAGTGACTGTAAGGTTCCCTTCCGTAAAGTATGCTTCAGATCACTGACATGAATCTAGCCATGGCATTATCTTTATTGTTTTTTTATTAGCCAGTTTTGTCAACTTATTCAAGCACTTCATTAAATGTGTGTTCAGATGTGTGTGTGTGTACTCAATATGCAAATAATTATTCTTTCACCGCTGACCCAGAAAGTCCATCAGATGCAAACAGAACATGATGCAGATTTTCTCTCTCTCTCTCTCTCTCTCTCTCTCTCTCTGTTCAATTCAATTCAAAGAGGCTTTATTCGCATGAAAGTTTTAATAACAATGTTGCCAAAGCATCAAACTACAATTTGTCCAAATATTCGGACAGAACACAATCACCAGCATGAACATTAACGCGACATTAAGATTGATTTATATTAATTATATATACAGTATATCTCTCTCTGTTTAGTGTCCCTCCAGAGCAGTCAGAAGCACCCTTAGATGGGCCATTACAGGGGCCACTGTTCATTCCAAGGTTCTGCCAAATGATCACAGTTTAAATTATGTTGTTTTTCAGATCCTTTAATTGGCCTGGCTTTGAAAAAACAACTTTTTAGCTTTGGATGTGTTGCCATAGGCAGCCAGTTGGCAAGAGCGCAATAGGGGCAAAAGCCTCATTTCATAATTTGTAGGCACTTTAAAGTTGGCGAAGCCTCTGCGGCAAATTGAAAAGTGTCCAAAATGTAAGAAGGAAAAAGGGCTTTTTGACTGTGCATCACCATGAGAATACTTGACGACATGGTGCAATATGTGCCTTACCTTGCAATTATTGCAAGCATTATGTATTGGGCGAAACCTCAAATGACTTACAAGTCATTATCATGTTTTTTACATGACATAGGGAGTGTATTCTACCAACTTAATTTTAAAACGTCGTGAGTCAAACAGAGTTACACCTCTTAATAGGCTTTTAATAGTAGTGGAAACCGTAGCAATTCCTTCTCTAAACATCACAACCCTTGAGCTGTAATTAATGCAAATTGGTATCGTCCATCTAGAATGACATTTTAGCAATATTGGACTTGACTGGTTATATTGGCAAGCTGTTCTAAGTATTTAAGAACAACAAGTAAAAATATGGGCTAGACGTGAATAAAATAACTTGAAATAAACAAAGCATGTAAGAGAGATCTGTTGGCACTTCATGAAAAAACGATTTTTGGGGGGGGAAAGAAACACTTGGCATCTGTCTAAATTCAAATATGATCCATTTCACATGGTACAACAAGAACTACTGTTCCACTCAGACTAGCAGACAGAGGCCAGACTGCCATCTACAGTTATAGTCTTCGTCAAAGACACAGTTTTACACGTTTGCTGTACTGCCTTCACACTGTTGCTCCACAGCCCAGTCTCACGCCAGGTCGTGTAATAGTCACGTTATTGTAATCTATTAAGTCGTGGACAGGTTACGTAAATCCCGTTTTTTTCGTGTGGCCATTACGAAATTGAAAGCAATGCATTTTAATGGGAAGCATATTTCGTGATCCCAGAACGAAAGCAAGCAGCGAGTAGTTGAAAAGGCGAAAGTCCGCGTAGGGAGGTTGGTCGGGGTGGTGGATGGGTCAGGAAACACAGGACTTTCACCCCGGAGACCGGGGATCGCGCCCCGCGTGTTGCAGTTCCTTTGTCGGCGTGTCCCGACGGTTCCTTTCCCCGTTCTTTTTTTCTCCTAACCCCAACCGTCTTGTTATTGTGGCGCCTCGTTTCCCCGATCGCGAGTGGCGGCCCGTCCCGTTGTTTTAGCCGGCGTGTGGCGCCTCATTTCCCCGATTGCGAGTGGCGACCCGTTCCATTGTTTTGGCCGGTTCGAAAAGCGTGACCTGTACACGTTCAAAAGTCGTTGCATATACACGGAAAAAACGGGATTTACGTAACCTGTCCACGACTTAATAGATTACAATAACGTGACTATATAACGACCTGGCGTGAGACCGGGTTGTGCTCCACTCCGACCATGAATCGTATAAAAAACCCTGCTAACCACTGTAGTAAGTGTACATGTTATTACATTATTGCTTTAACAAAGATAGTGGACAATAATTCTTAACAACTTTATGTGTAGTGCAAAACCAATACTGAATGCCTCTTTTTTTAACCTTCTGAAGTCCAAAGGCATTTTTAGATATCTTCTTGAATTCTCCTTTTAAGGGTATTTGCATATAACCTGATCCCCATGTGTTTCATATCAAAATGTTCAGAACAAACTCAGCTTTCTGTATAGTGAGGCCCAAAATACTTTCAGAGCAATGTATAAAGAGATCATTTGGCCCTAAAGCGAAATATTTCTCAAATCTCTGAAAACATACTTAAACTCAATTGTTTTGGTGCTTAAGATGAGTTAACAAAAGTATTGGGTTCACTAAAGTAGCGTAATATATTAATAAAATAGTAAATAAATGTCTAAAAAGAAATTTTGTATTATCGTTTTATAAGTAGGAGTGCTGTCAAACATCGCTTGGAGTCGCCGGTGCATCTTTCGTCCTCAGAGGGTTAAAGATTACGAAATGGACCTAATATCCAAAATGTTCTGAAAAAAATCACAAACTGATACTCAAAAACATCTTGTAGTTTTTAATGACTTTCTTTTAGAACACTAATTATTGCATTGCAAAACTCATAATGAGAAATATTAATTATAACAAACTGGAGGGAAAAAGTTATCCTTGGTTAATCCAAAAACTTAAAGAAATATCATTTAATAAATTAACTGGATGGCAGTGCTTTCTGTGTCTCAGCTGAGAGTGAGCGACTGTGTTAATGAATTGCTTCTAAAGCATCTGAAGACAGACTTAATTACAGAGCCCACAGTTCTTGCATTATTATGCCATATATCCCCAGCTGAATACAATTCAGCAGCTAGATAAACAAATTTCATGGCAGCCTTTATGGCACTACTTTCTGGCCAACCATTGATACCAGTGTTTATTCGCAGGGCTGCATGAAGCGTGGTAGGCATGAAAATGTGGCATTAAAAGCGAAATCCTTCATTTTCATCTCATTAAAAAAAGAAAAAAAGTGAGTAGAATGCAAATACAAAACCATAAGCGTGTACGCTACTTACGAGTCTTCCATATTCCCACCAACGCTTCATTATGTGTTGAAGTGAATGAATGAGGATAGATAGTAGTGGTGTGATAGTACACTGTACATGGTGATGGATTTAAACTGTTGGTTAATGGGGTGAATTAACTAGCTAATGCAGAGTTACCAGCTGATGTATTGGTCTCAGTTATTCCATTTGATTTGTTTGATATAAATACATTTTAAAATACAGATAGTTTTCAGATACTTACAGAAACATGTAACTATCATTTCGGTATTGTGGACTTTCTTAGCTGCCTCATACCCCGGCCAAACAACTAGGGCATTACATACTGTATGCGTGTTTGCTTGTTTGCAGCTGCGATCCTTTGTGCACAATGTGTTAACCCTTTGCGGTCACACGCACACTCACACACACATAAACACGCACACACAGGACAAGACACTTCCTCTCCATTTTGTGTGTTTATGTGTAACCTGGGTAACACTGGCGACAGGGCCCACGCCCTGGGGCCCCGCCATGCCTTCTTACACCTCTCATTTTCAGTCTGGGGACTTCAGCCTTAGTGCAAATATCTGTTTTTGACTTAAATAACACAACTAGTCTGTGGACAGCTGTATTTTACACAAATCCTATAAGATTATAGGGGAATAAAGGTCCTTAAGGAAGGACGGAAGTCTATGTTTGTTTTATTTTTTACCCATGGTCCTGAACTGCATATTATCCAGCAAGAACTTTTTTTCTCAATTTATTTATTCATACATTTGTTCATGTGCTCCCAATGGTATTTACTTTTTGGCTCAAATAATTTATATATAATACGTATGATACAATTGGTTAAAGCTTTAATCTTTATTATGGGCGACAGTCATTGTTTTAATATCCTTGATCTAAAAGAAAATCATTCAATGATATATTTGGATTTTATTTAGCATGTACAGTAGTAATTATTATTCTTTAGATTATATTTTATTTAGCTCTACCTGAGATTTGATTTACAGCACACTCACAGCAGGATCTTTTCTTCTTTTTTCTTTCGGCTAGAGGACATTTATCTGAAGTCAAACAGTGTGTTGCCATTGTAATGTAAAGGAAAGCAGTAAAGTGCCTCTTTAAAGTACAATACACACAAGCGGAAATCGTATAATAGCACGTTTGTTTCTCCCCTAATCCCTAAGCATTCTCAAAAAAACAAAACATTCTCACTCCGTAGTGAAACATATAATTGCAAGCTTTCCAGCTCACAAAGGTATACCCAGGTTTTCGGCTTGATAGAAGTAGCCCGGTCAATTAAAATAATTATAGTATTTCTGTGATAACTGCAAGGTCTGGGTATTTTAGAACATTTACGGATTTGCAGTTGCACATAATTGGAGCTGTGAAGTCCAACTCCTACTTTTCTTATATAGTAACTGATTATATGGAAGGGCACACAGTCATTTGGTGAGGGTTAGCTTTAATACAGTGTTTCTTAGTCCGTGGGAGGGGACCAAACACGGATCACAGGTCTGCACGTGGTGCTCTCTATAAGTCACGTGGATGAGTTTAAGGATGATACTGCATTTAGGTATTTTAACTGTTTGAAGTCATTGTGGAATAAAAAAAAAAGTTAAAATTAAAAAATTAAAAAAATCAGTAGTTCAGAGCAGAAGGTTTTAAAATTTGGCAAAGGATAACAGTTGGGGGTACATATACATATATATTGGGGCCAAGTTCTCATATAATGTGTGCATGGAAATAGTTATGTACAATATGTCTTGTGACCTATACCAAAATATTCATTATCATCATTCTCATTAAATCCATTACTACCACCACCAATGGGATTCTCATCAATCGTCATCTTGTTCATGGTAATGATTGAGCAGACTTTCACTGCCTGAGCTTTTGTGACTTCACATTCCTCGACAACCAACACACGCCTACAGCAGTCCCATCACAACCAGCCTGGTCCAAGGCCTGGTTCACTGTTGAGCTATTAGCGCCAGTGACAAGCCAACCATAACACTAGCCATAGTTGGAGCGATAGCCCCATTTCAGCGTGGGGTCAGCGACTCAGCCATATTGTTAAGATGATTGTTCTGCCAGCCTTCTGTCATGGCTGATGTGGCTGGAGCGCTTGGCTTGGTAGCGGCTGCCTGGCTCCACGCTGCCTGGAAAGCGGCTTTGCTGTAGGCAGCTCCGAGGCTTTAAAACCCTTATTGTCTATCTTTTCCCCCCGGCTAGCCCCTTTCTCCCTTTGCTCGCTCCGTAGGATGGTCTGAAGTCAGAGGGAGAACGAGAGAGGGAGGCAGAGAGGGAAGGAAAGAGGAAGGAGCCAAGCACATTCAAGGGCCTGGTCCAAAGTATCATGATCAGCATAGGCTTTCACGGCAGCTATAGCCTGCATCCCGCAGCATTGTTCAGCCCCTTTCTCCCTGGCAGCACTTTCGTTTGAACAGAATTTTGACACTGCAGTGGGGAATTCTGCAGATTAAAGGGGACATATTTGGTACACTTCCTTCTTGGCACTTTATAGCGTTGGGGGAAAGTGCAAATTTTTTAATCAAGGCATTAAGTAGCAATGGGCAGCAGGGGTGTTTATTCTTTGATTCAAAATATTACTCATCACAAAAATTATACTATCCAGCCATCAATCCGTTTATCAAAGTATCTGTATATTTAGAGCAGAAAATGTGCTCTAAGCTTACAAATGTTTTCTCTATTTTATGTCTCTCTCTAAATTATATCTTATTGATTAATCATAGTATGCGCGCACACGCACCATGCAGCTATGGCGCTGAACCTCTTCTCACGCAGATGAGACAGTTAGGGAAGAGAATGACACCATTAAGCTGAGGCAGGACTTGTTTCATCATACCATCTGAGTAACATGCCTATTGTTCAACTCTCCCCCTCACTCTTTCTCTCTGTCCCCCCTCTCCCCCCCTCTTCTGTCCTTGCCCTCGGAATGAAAACACAGCTTCCTCTCTGTCAGAGCATCATTCTCATCCAGGTGTAGTTAACCCTTTCACATTCCACACAGATTGAGCACACCCCCGATACCTCCTCTTTTTGCTCAATGGAGCAGCCAGCCTAGCAACTAGGCTCAAAACGTTTTTGATTGCTCAAATATTTGTATGCCAATGTGTGTGTGTATTATATGTGTGTGTGTTTGCAAATGCTTAGATTCTTGGAGAGTGTGATTCATTTAGGGGCCCCTCTCCACTGCTCAGCTGCTCCCTGCCTTCCCCAGTAATTAGCCTAGTGTGGCAGCCACCTCTCGCTGCTCAGTCTGGGAGAGACACTTGACACGGCAGACATCAGAGAGATTTTTTTCAGGAGGCTCTCCCGGCGCCCCAACAGCTCTTAATTAACCACTTAGGTATCCCCACTCGTTCCCCCGGCCGGCACTTTCCAAATGGTAAGGAGGTTCTGTGCCACGGATCTAAACACCGGGGGAAGCGTGCTATCAAAAGATCTGGGTAAATGAAGGCTTGTGTAAATTATTTTTAATGATTCCCTCCTGGCACATCATTATGTTTGTAGTTACACACAGGCACTTCTGAGACGGCTCATCTTCGCTAAGGTCATCAGCAGGACCAACTGTAACTAGCTGCTAGTCTGTAAATGGCTTATTAATTAGTGCTGTGGTTTTACATAGCTGTGAGCTCTGATATATAGTGCAGGGATCGTAATTGTGCGGAATCGAAAATGATGATGATGATGACGACGATAACCCATCTCCAGGCTATTTATGCAAATTGCCTTCTCATATTAGAAAATCATTACCTATCCAAACACTGCAACACTCAGCCTGTGTGAATTACAATGATGGATTTTATGATAATTGCGATTTAATTTTCGTCCTCTCCCTCTCTCTCTTTTGTCTGTCTGGAGTTTGAAAATAATTTAGTCATTGTGAGTGCTATTAATTGTGTATTAGTTTAAGCTGAATGGATGGGTTTATTCAATTTTCTCTGAATTGAGATTTGTAAGTCCTCATTTTGTGAAACAGAAGATGACTTGTTCTTTCTTTCTTTTTTCTGGACAGGATATAATTCAGGAATATTTAAATAAGACTGTTTTGCCATGAGGACATTTACATATCCTCTCTTGATGACTGGTTTTGCCCACTAGTTATAAACCTCAAAGAGCAGTTATTAAAATCTGTACCAACACCTAAACATGTATGAGACTGTACATGTTTCTATATATTTTAAAGTATGTAGTACTAACAATATATTATATATAATAGTAAATGCCACAATAGAAACATGGACTCTATAATCTGCAATGTTATTATAAATCACATTTTATAAAAGAAAAGAAAAAAAAAGAAAAATACTAATAAATATGTAAACTGAAAGAAAGCTATTCTACTCAAATGTATACCAATGCTTCTTCTGAATCATCCCAACAACGCAGTACAGAACAACACAACACAACTGAGAGACACAACAATGGGAGTGATCAACAAGTTCTGGAAGGCAGCAATTAATTTGAGGAAATTTCAGCTTCCCTGTCCAGCGCTGAGAGATAACTGGGAGGGTTGAATGTAATTATCTGCCAAGCTCCGCTCTAACAAGTGCTTTGTAGTTCAGCATTCAAATCTCACCGAAAGCCTTCAGAGAGGCAAAGCCAACTTTGCATTCATGAGGCGAGCAAATACTACAGCAGCCCTCCGTAACCTTGATGAAATGTGCATTTCACCTAAGGCTATGAGAGGTGAACATAAAAACTCAAAATCATTACATTAAAATGGGTTCCCTCCGTGACAACTTTGAAACAGCGCCTTGGCAGATCAAAACCAGTTGACGCTTTAGTCATTTTTTTTTAATCTTTTTTTCTGAAAAGTTGGAGGTTTACACGAACAGGTGAGTCTACAGCAGGCAAAGGGTATCATGGGACAAACTAAAGAACACGAAACATAAAATGTAGTCAGATCTGTGGTTGTGCTTTTACACATGCCATGAGCAGGGGGTCTCCCTGGCTCCATGTATCGGTTCACCCCATTCAGCCACGCCGCCCGCCTATGTCTCTCTCAGAGCCTGTTGATATGCAGACAGTATCCAGGCTGCAATCAACATCTGCTAATTTCTGTCTATTAACCGTATTGTCGTAACACACGATCATGATGTTTAGTTTGTACGGCTGAACTGAGACTTATGACCCTAATCCATCATCTGCTTGTCATATTTTTATGTGTTGTCTGTGCAGTTCTCTGCAGCCCAAAGCAAGCATATTACAAGGCCCTGTTTAAGTTATTGGCCAGCTGCTAGAGCCATGCCCAGCTGAAGAGGTCATTGTGTTTTCTTTTTTTTTTTTTTTTTTTTTCGCTCCACTTTCCTCTCAGAATATCACACTGTAGCACAGTCTATGCCAAGCATAATACAAACCGTATGTCCTGAGAAGCTATCCTTTGCATACACTGTGCCTGAATATTTTAGCAGGCCCCACATCTTCCCCGCACACAGGCAAAGACACAACGGTGGACACAATGAGGACATGTTTACTTGTTTTTCTTAAATCAATGCAGTGTCTATGAAGAGAAAAAAAAATTTGATTATTATTTCACAGCTTTGATAACTGCATTCACTCTATTACATATTTACGAGCAATTGCTGACAAACTTTGAAGAGCATGAAACTTGTATTCCATTCAATAACATATAATAACGCCAGTGGAAACAAAGAAGGCAAATGTTCTGACCTATAATTTGTGAAGATTTATGTTTTGCAGCTGCTCGAATTTCAATGTCATAAAAATATCTTTATTATAATCCAAATGTTCTGCTTGTCATGATGCAATGTCACGTACTCCGTGGCAACAGTTGGGAAACAACTGCCATTTAAGATATGGACAGTGATAGCTTATGATTTGATGCTGCATCATATTTGGAGCGACCTACTGGGTTAACCTTACAGCTATAAACCATTACATTTATTTATTATTATGTGTTTTGTTGTCCATTCTTAAATTATAGTTTAATCACTTTACAGCATGAGAAAGAAATTGGTACCTAATTTAACACATTAATAGCATTTCCTGTACTGTTCAGTCTCATTATATCCCTTTCATTTATTATTTCTTTTTCTATTTTCTTATAATTTCTCAGCAATGATGTTCATGTACACTATTCCTATCATTGTCCCTGAAGACAAAGTATTCTATATGGACATATTGCTCAATACATTACCCATTGTATGGTGAAATTGGGAATGTATAAAGCCACATTGTACCATCTATGATAAATGTTATTGTTACAGGGTTTCTGCCCATTTTGAGATGAACGGGCTAAGAGCCTTTGCCCATTGTGAAATGAATGGCTTTAGAGTAAATGTCCTCTGGAGTACAGTCAATGCATATCACCGCAGACTGGAGAGCCTTTCCTTTTCCCTGCTCGACACTGCGTTGATAGACACGGGCAGTATTTTTCCTTGTTAAGAAAAGGCCTTGTTTATTCTGCAGGTAACGATCCAAATCCAGCAGACATTTGCCCCACAGGAAGGGGTGCGCTCACTCAAGTTTGTCATTTCATTTCTACTGTGAAATCCATTAAATCCACACACTGAGGGTCTCTTTTTTCATGCTTGTAAAGTATTTGTCTTTTCTTTTTTTTGATGAGCTGGAAGTAGAATCTTCTTTCAAGAACTAAAGTTCTGAATTGCATTAGAAAACTTGATAAGATAATCTGACAAGTTGAACCAGAATTTGTTCCATCTGCCTCTCGTGTTGGACCAGTGTACATACAGTACAGTAGAGACACGTATGAAACATGTCAGTGTGTCTGGATTAGAGACTGTTGATGCAATATCCACAAGCATTTCTCTTGATAGCATTTGCTTCTCTAAGTAGGGAGGGGAGCTAGAGTTTCACACATTTGCTCCCAGTTGAAGTGTTGTTTTTTGTTTGTTTCCCCCTCTCCAGCAGATTTCTGGTCAGCCATGTGAAATTAATCTGAGAGAAAATAAACAGTGGAGCCCAACAACTAATACAGTTAATTGTCTTAGTGCTTTTCTGGCTGGCAGCTCGCTAACAGCTGGTCGTACTGGCTCATGGCACCACTTCAGCCAGCCTTTGAGATAATAACTTTTGCATCTGCCAAAGAAGTGGCTGTTACTGCCCACAGAATTTACAACTCACAAGTGGAAACACAGACTCCAACAGAATTTTCTATGCACGGGTCTTTGAATTTTATTAATGTAATGCAAACACAGTCCTTCCAACACATTAAATTGTTGATGTTATGCGAATACACTCTGGAATTGCAGATCCTCATTAACATTATTTGCATGTTAATCTGCATCTTTTTAATTAGTGATATTATTTATGCACATAATTTTCACCCAGTGATGCCAAGTCGCAGGCACATTAATTAATCTACAGAGATGCCAAACTGTTTTTCCTCCACTTTTATTTGTTTACACCGTGTTCTGGATTTAGGGGGAAGTTAGAGGGGGAAAAAAAGGAAGAAAAAAAATGCCTAAAGATGAATAAAAGTAGAAAGACAAGATTAACTAAAAGTCCTTTTTGTTTTCATAATTCATATTGTAATATTAGCCAAATGTCACGTGAGTATTTTTTCTCCCCTCTTCCCTCTGTGATCTGTTATTCAGTTACACTACCTTGATGTATTATTAAAATCCATAATGGACTCCTGAGGCTTCCCTTGCTTCTCTTCTTCATTTACAGAATATAGTCAGTGTTATTCTAATCTCCCTACAACACCGTCATGCCTAGGCAATGAGCCACCAGCCCCAACCCCACCACCTACCCAGCAGCCCCCGTGAGATCATCCACCTCTACACACAGCCACCAGATAAACACTCCAGCATGGCTCATAAAAATGTCTTGAGATGAGACTCAGCAATGATACTTTATGCAAAGCAGTCACTGGTGTTACTGCTACATTACTACAGACTGTTTTATCACTGCATCTAAATGATCCTGAGATATGCAAACTATCTATTTGAACAAAGAGGCACCATAATTGTGCTGTAATTTAATGTATTAATTGTGCTAAAACTTTGATCGTGCATGGGTAGCGTACATGTTCGATGTGATGGATTGCAAATATGCACACTGCACTTTTTTTTATTTATGTCTGCAACTTGATTCTGTGTATATCGTTTTCATGTTTTTCAGCCATCCAAGCATTGGGCAGGGTCAGTTCAAGCAAAAGTATGTCAGTGTAGCTTGAATCGTTAAGGTAAAACAGTTATTATAATACAATAAGTTTTAAAAGAGTGTGTTGCAATATGCTGCAAACAGCAGAGTCGGGTGGTACCATAAATTATAGCTTACAGCACACCTAAGAGAGAGCGGAATGCTAAAATGTAACCTAGCTGTAATGACTAACGTGATACTCTGTTGCCATAATGTGGCCATGTCCTTTGCAAACAGCTGGCAACATGTTCAAATATTGATTATAAATATCAATGGTGTTGTACATTTTCAAATACATGTCTTAGCATCTTGTTTATGGCATGATGTGCAATAGGGGAGACGGAAGAATAGGAAAAGCACAATTTTTCCAAGAGATTGAGCCATTGTAACTTTCTGATTAGTGTTGGAATATGTTTGAACAGTTTAACTGTAAATACTTTTTAAAGTTTATTTATATGTATTTCTGTATCCCTCTTGATTTGGGGATTTGACATATTTACAGTAAATCTAAAAAAGTTGGAGAAAACATACACTATGTTTAAAATACACAAATCTTAACCCAAGTCATGTAATCATTTTCTCATGATCATTACAGTTTTCTGGTAATTGTGATTCATGAAATGTTTTTTCCTTTGCAACAACAACTTTTGCATTTGTTTTACATTCTCAATGTTTTGAATGATCAATTCAAAACTCCTCATTGTAATTGTAGTCTAGATATATTTATATATTTACTGGTGTTATCAATGTGAAATTATTGTGTATATTTGCAAGCCTTAATTCTATCTCTTGTTTTACTTTGTTTTAATTTCTGTCTGTATGCATTATTTGTGTTTTAGCTTTAACTTTTTGCTTTTATAATATGTGTGAGAGCACAATGTGAAAACAAGCCCTAAATTATTTGTTAGAATGAGGTTCGATAAATGTGAGTGATACTTAAAGGTCCCATATTGTAAAAAGTGAGATTTTCATGTCTTGCTTGATTATAAAGCAGTCGAGGGGCTGTATAAATACTGTTAAGTATCAAAACGTACAGTCCATAGAGAAATGCACACAGCCCGTGTTCAGAAATAGTGCATTTAAACGAGCCGTCAGGACTTCTGTAAGGTTGTGATGTCACAACTATACTACGTAGAAAGTGCAGCTACAGTGCCGTTACAGTCATTCTACGGCTGCAATGACAGCGCAGAGACTCCGAGAGCGCTGATGCAGAAGACGCAGAAACACTGACCAATCAGAGCAGACTGGGCTTTTTTTAGAATGGGGGCTTAAAGAGACAGGCGCTAAAACACTTGATGGTGTTTTAAGCCCCCACCGTCGACTTTAAGGCACCTAACCGTAACCGTAACCCTTGCCTAGCCCTAGTGCAGCACTGCCTGGAAGACAACGTTGGGGGCTTAAACACCAAATACCCACTAAAACGGAATGTTTCAGACGCAGATATATTCAGACAGACAGTATGAAAAAATGTAACATTGAAGCATGCAAAACTTGTTTTTTGTAGAAAACCAAGTATAAATAAATATAAATCTGAAAATGAGCATGGAACCATTAACAGTAACAAAGACCGTGTGTGTTACTGCTCTGTATCCGTTTGAAGACATTATAGAAGCATCATACTCCTACTGACCTATATTCATTTCTATTAAAAATAAAGACTAATTAAGACTTAATTTCCTTAAGTGTTTCAGCATGGGAGTTGTGTTAAGCAGCTTTGTATACTGATATTGTAAAGGATATTCATTCATCCATTGCTGAACATAAATGCTGAATAGTAACACCAGGGTGCAATTACATAATGCAGACCCCCAGTCTACTGCTTTGTTAGCCTGTTATTGGAGACTATCCAAAAAAGAAACAATCCATCCAACTCTAATAAACTGAAAGCACAACCACGATTAATGAGACGTCCAACAGAGACAATACCTTGAGGAAAACAAAGTCCAATCATCTTTGCACATTGTGGTTTACATACATACTTTAACTTTACTATATTAATAAACTGAAGGAGATCTTAGAATCTAACCAGGGACACACATTTGATAATTTAGAGTTTTAGCATTAGTTTAAACAATGATTTATCATCCATTTTTCAGCACGAATCTGGTGACAGCCACAACATCCCGAGAAAAAGTTTCCAATCCCACAACTATTTGGCATTCTTTATGAATACTGGATATTATTTCCCCAATTTTAGAGTGGTTATTCATTTTTGGGCCATTTCTTTCACTCACTAGCAAAACTGAATTTAGGAGAAATCTGCATCAAGGCTGTTGCAAATAGGACAACTTCCACAGTGGCTTTATCTGAGTGGGCTTCTAAGGGTGCAGTAATGTATGATGTCCTGGAACAATGATTCATAGGTTGTATAGCATCTGGGATCTGAGATACTGTAGCAGAGGATGTCAAAACATGATATCCACAGTTGGATCAGTTTCACAATGACCATTAAGTTATGGGCTGCATGGCTGTAACATTAAAATATAGTGTCTTATATTTGAGTTGTCTGCTATGTTAACATGCTTTTTTACTGTCATGAACTACTGTATCTATGGTATAAGAAACGTGAAAATGTTAACCTTTGTTAAAGCCTAATAAAATGACAAGTTTGGGTCTTAAGACATGAATAATTACCCTGATCCAATCTCATCTGAGTCTCTCAATTTGTAACAGCTCCTCATCTTGCCAGTGCACATAGTTGTTCTGTTATGATAATACCAGGCCTAAGCTCTCAACTTCAGAAGGCATCTCTTTTGTACCGCCACTTTTCAAAGACAATGAAGTTAGTGACAGCGGTGAGGCAAATCCTTCTGAGGGGTTTGTGTGGAATTTACAAGCTTACAATGCATCGCCAGTGGCACAACTGATACCACAGGTAATTTGGCATATCATGTCCAGGAACCAGATCCTTAGAAGGGAATGATGAAGAAATTAAAAAAAAGAGACGGCCAGAAGGAAAGAAATCTGGTGGGAAAAAGGCAGACTAAAATCTTGGCATTCCAGTGGCCATTCACATGAAACCGATAAGTCTGAAAAGCCAAAATACTCCCATTTTTCTTCCCCTGGTCTCCACCTCCGAGAAGCTGATGAAAGTGCCTTTTGTTTCTTAAACGTCTTTCTGTTGTGTTAAATTGTGGAATAATTGATATGTGGTGAGGATGTCTCATACTTAACTATGATCTGAACAGAGTTTAAACAACACAGCAGTTGTGAGACAATCCTGCACAGGTGCATGACTCCCACACGGTAGGCATGCAACATATGTGTGAGAAATGCAAGTTTTTTTTTGTGTCTTTTTTAACTTGACTTTGTTCGTAAATGCGGGTCACTGCACATTTATCGTTCACTTTGTCTTTGCCACTTTTTACTCAAACTTAGTTTCTTATACTTTCCTGCTTTACAATGTGCATCTCAACATGACATCATTAAGCCGTTAACATTTAAGTTAAAAATCATAGCTGTTTAAAAAGTGATACCAAGGAAATGGCATTTCACAGACCTCACTTTGTCCAGTCCTAGGGAAACTCGAAAGACAATTTGTGATTATTGCAGACAATTATGTGAGGAAGTGATATCTCCCCCCTTGAGCAAAGCAGGGTGGTTTAAGATTTCTGCGCCCAGTCTTGTTGCAGTCATTATGGCACTGCACATCAAGATGTTCCCTTGACCCCAGTGACAGACTGAGGACTAGCCCCCACAATATAATCTACAGGCTTGAATTCCCATGTCAGGGGAGGACCCTAAATGGATTTTTTAATCCTAAATTAACCATGCTATAGTGTTCAGCTGAAAAGTTCTCTCCACCACCCTATTATACCATGGCAAGTTAGGTCTGTAACCTGAATCACTGGATAAATAATGCGCTAAGCCCCCAGTACTGTATAGGCGTTACACCGCAACAATGTGTTTCTTTCTTTCTCTTGATGCAACGGACTCCTCTTTGATGCGGCTCTGAAATGACTGAGCACCATAGGCTATTTTCTCCCTGTTCAGGCAACTCAATAGCCGGTCTGTCTGGCCTGTTTGTTTTCGGCTAATTGCCTCAAGATCTAATAAGTTAGTGATGATGTACGTCAAGTCACCCGTGACCCCTGCCAAAAGAAATATGTCGCACTAAAACTCTCCCGGGGAAGGAGTAGGGTCCCTCTTTTTCAGTCTAAATATTTCTAGCCTTCCATGTTCCCGGTTTCAAATGTTTGGGTCAGTACGTGTTAAGAGTAAGGTCACGAGAGCCCTGTAATTACGATATTATGCAAGGCATTTAGGACAAGAATAGGGGGAACTCAAAACCTGCCTAGCTCAGGACAGAGGCGGAGACCATAAGTGCAGTTTGCAGTTGAGGAGACATTGAAGGAGAAAGAGAGCAATCTGTGATTAAGTATATTATAAAAATGGTCAAAAGCATTAGCGTGCGGACATGTGTTTCTTTTGGTGATGGCATTGGTTATACATACATTATTACCACTATGTCTTATCACATACCATTCCTGTATTTCTATATATTAATGTTTTGTTGCTGTAGTTTTACGAATCAAACAAAAGGAGGTAGATGCTAGTGATAGACTGCACAATGTTGAACTGCAGTAGCTGGGAACAATGATGCATATCTCTGACAGGTCTTCGCACACTAAACTTAAAGCAACACTATGTAACTTTTAGCTGCAGCTGTAGTTCCAATGAGACAACCTGTAGGGGGACCGAAGCGGGTCAAGTTACATAGTGTTGCTTTAAACAATATACCCTTAAAATAATCCCTTATTATTAATAAAGGTATCAGTGAGTGGAAACAACATTGCTTTATGGAGCGCCAAATCGTGCATAACAGCTCATTAACCAGTTAGACTTGGGAGAAACTGTTAGCACAAGGTTAAGTCTTAATTGTGTGGCTTTTCTTATTAACATTTTTGCTTAAACGTTAGAGGGATCATCTCTGTTGCTGTTGTAGGCATCATAGTACGGCCTATAGTACGGCTCCTGTGCTATTATATCCGATGTTTCCCCCAAAAACATATTTTTGGGCAAACAATTTATGGTAATCTGTTTTTACTTTTTGAATTTAAATATACCTTCCAAAACCACCAAAATAAATGAGATGTATTGCATTACATATGCATACAGTATATGCAAAAAAATCAATGCTTTAACTAAAAAGTTAAAAAATGACTTCATAAGCTATTGTTTAAGAAGACAAAATACTAGTTAGGATACACTCAGGTTGCTGCACTGACCATGCGTGGCTCATGCATTTTGATTGCTTATATTTCTGTGGGGTTATTTATTTTTTCCTCAGCAAAGTATCTATGATACCCCACCTCCTCCTCTTTTATTTTCTGAACGACAGACAGCAGTCCAAGCCAAAAAGCCATTTCACCTGCATTAATACACAATGAATAATTTATAAATCCCAATTATTTGGTATCATTTATGCAAAGAGTGTCACACAAGGCATACATAAAGCATTAAGGATGGTTAACCCATAAAGGAATGGAAGACTAGGAGAAGAGTGGAAGGTCACACCTGATAGTCAGGTTGCTTTTTGTTTTTTTTCACCCTCCCACTACAATATCTCACTCACTGTCTCTGTTCATGTTATTTCACACAGGGAAAACTAGCTCACTATTGTCCACAATACACTTTATACGGTATGGACATAACATCCGAGTGAATTTATTTCTGCATGATGTATATAAGTATTTTGGTGTGATTCATTTACAAGACATTAACAGTGGCTAAAGGAGAATAAAAGCAAATGACAGTCAAGGCAGAATGGAGACAAACAGTACAATAATATGTCAAAGATCTTGTTAATAGACTGGTGCTTTTTGTGTATTGTGGTGCTATTAATTCAAAATCACATTGCATTGCTGGACTAACATAGTACTCCATTTTGCTGTGATCTCCATATCTAAACAAATGCAATTACGGTTGGGTTAGCAATGGTGCTTCCCTGGAGATGGACCGTCCCCCCGTGTTGCTGACTATCTCCCCCACTAATCCTGTCTTAGAAGGGTCTCTGTTAACAGGGATAAGGCATTGGCCTGGTATCCTGGGCTAGTAAGCTAAAGCTTATGTACAAAATGCTATTCAAGAGGCGCTGCCTGCAGCTATTGGAGCTGCGTAGATGTCCATATAATTCAGCCAGCCCAAAATACGAAGGAATTTAGCCATGGCTAAATCTTGGAGACTGACATGGACATGTTTGCTGATAAGGAACGGGGGCCTATGCGGGAGTCTTATTTGGAATCAAATTGATGCGTTATAGAGTCTGGAACATGGAGATCTGGTCTTCTCCAATGACAAATCCATAAACTCTCCAGCAAATATGCCCTTACTGTTAAAATCCCCGCTGCTCTGCCCATCCTTACTGTGTTACCAATCATGATTCTCATTCAAGCTATGGAAGCCACTGCATCAGCGGAGCTTACAGCAGTAATTCTACAGTATGTTCCCCACAATTTTCTCACTGACAGTCGAGCATTGTTTCAGTTTTTGTCATGTCTGTTGTGCACGTAAGAATCGAACAGGGTTCATTGTCTACAGCACTATGTGGTAGTCTAACACATCGGTTCAGTGGTTGACAATATATGTAAGCCTCTCTTAAACAGTTGGCTGAAAGTTTAATCATTATGAAGGGTCACGTTATTGACCCTAACCCTTTTATGACAAAGTGAAGTGCTTGACACCAAACCTCAGTCAATTTACTCCTTCTGGTGTGAACAAAATACTTCTCAGTTTCACACATTTGGATGGATTAAGCTTTTAACACTTGGTGAAATCCAGCACTTATCCTACAAACACTTGTGAAGTGTATGTGACAGTGGATCTATATTAAGTGTGACTGAGCAAGCTTCACAAGACCGGAAAAAGGCAGCACATCTGTTCCCTGGCGTGATAACTTTGAACAATACTCACACACTCTGGTTTTCAATGACAAATGGCCAGTAAGCGACCGGTTTCAAATGTTAAGAACTGTTTCCTGCGACAGTCCCAACAGAAGTGCATTTGTGGTCGAGCGGTAAATCAGAATATTACTTAAATCTGAGTGTTGAAAATTCATCTCTTCACTAATGTTATCCCAGAGACTATTTATTAGTTCAAAGTCATGTAAACTGATATTCCAAGCTCACTTCCTATGTTGAAAGCAGTTTTAATGCACCACAACAATCAGGGGCAGCTTTGTATGTTTGTCACTCACATTCCCGCATATTTTATCACACGCTCTGAGCCACATTAATATCACACTCCCTTTGATGAGGAATGATGCACAAACATTAGTGATACAGAGAGATATGGTGCATATGACATGCTGGCTGCATGTGTAGATATATGACCTTCGTTTGGGATTTCAGAGGGTTGATAAATAATAACAGCAAGGGTTAATGGATTTTATATGCTCCTCAGTCTCACTGCTGCAGTCACCTGATGAAACAGTACATGCAACCTTGCCCTCGAGGGAAATGGGAGAAGCCTGTCAATCACCCAATGCCTCCTGCTGTTAGGTCTAGATACATACAGACACACACGCATGCATGCATACATATACACATACATTTGAATATACTGCTTCTACCCACCATGCCATACCACCAGAACCGATTCTTGATTGGTTTGGTGAAGAACCTTGAAATGTTCAACAGCATCTTAAATTCATCATTGCAGATGTTTATTTGTCCGCTGAGGCTGAGTGGCTGTTCTTTTAAATCTTCCAGCAGAGACCCTAATTGAATAACCAGGCCTCCCATTGGGGGCTCGTTTTATTACAGGTGCATACTTATTACATTAGGGCCTATCAATAGTTTTGAGTATTTACTGTTTGTCACATGAGGTAGGATAGTACTGTGGCTTCCACTGCTTGCTACAGGCTGCATGTTGCATTAGCAATTCATGAATTGTCAATTACTTACTGCTGTACAGTTTAGTCACAGATGATAATGAAGATACATTGTACTAATGAATTATAGCCTGCTTAAAGCTAAAAGACATTATTATTATTAGTAGTAGAAATAGTATTTAGTAGTAGTTGTAGTTATCCGCTGTCCTGATTGAAGTGATCAAAGGATGTCAACAAATTAAGAACATTGTATGTTCAGACTAACTTTTAATGCAGATTTCATTAGGATTTCTCTACACTTAATGCTTATTTTAATTTTAAACAGCTCACTGCTAATATTTTGACAACTGCAAACTGTATTAGCAGTGAAAAGGGAGAAACCTTTGGAATTTGGGGTTAGCAGCTTTATGTATTTATTTATTTATATATGTATTTAGCCTATATGATAATGCATACAAATGGTTACAAGACAGTGAGTATGAAAACACATTTCATGCTCAGTGGGACAGATTTTGTGTGCAGCATGGTCACAGAAGGGTGCTCTGTTATCACAATAAAGCAAGGACTGTGTGTAAATGCCCCTACATGACATCAGTTTATTAGAAACTACAGGAAGGACTCCAGGTGTGAACACAACGTTTGAGCGGTATACAGATGGAAACCTGGTTGGCTGAAAGTTAAGCTTAGCAATCTTCTCATATGGGAATTAACTCAAAGCTTCTTTGCCAAAACACAGAACCACTTTTCCAGCACTTCTTGTGCTCTATTAAAAAGTCCCCAATCCATAGTTCCAAGCATCCTTGCCACCAAACCATACGTATAATCTCAATCTCATATGCTATGACATTAGAGTTCAACAATCATATACAGTATTTCCACTGGTTCTTCAAGACTGACAGAGGGTTCAGGAAGCCATCCACTGTAAGCAACTTAATTCACAGAGTCACAGAGGAAGGCAATTTGTCTCGTAGTTGCTAACTGGTCCAGATTCCTGTGCCAGGCCTTTGTATGGCCTCTCTCTAACTCTCTCTATCTTTCTCCCTCTCCATCTCTCCCTGTCTCTCTCCTCTGCTGTAAGAGTATTCCACATCTGACTGAATTATTGCCTAGCTGTTAGTCTTTTGGCTGCCGTTCCTATTTGTGCTACAAAAAGACATGAGATTTGCATTACACTCATTTCAGGCGCTTGCCAAACTATTTCACATTAGTTTCAGCTGGATGTGTGAATTATTGTTCAAATTTGATGAGCTTAGTAATGCAAATAAAGGTCACATCACAATTTCCAGATGTGCCTGTGTCAATGGATGTGAGTGCATTTGGAAAACAAGGATACCGTTCAAACGGCAATGTGTTATGATTCTGTCATACTAAACTCATCCGTCAAAGTGCATGTTTTTAAATGGCAAGTGAGAGAGGCCGGGAATTGGAATAGCCTCTGTCAAACCGCAGTTTATCCCTTGTGTTTACAACCCACAAAAAAAAAGGTCATTGATATAAAAAGGCAAAACACTCGAACCTGCTCTGAGCAGGGCCTTTTCTTTATCTCACCCCAGCATTCCAGCAGCGCTTGAGGGGTGTAGCAGGCAGCAAACTAGCAAGCAAGACGCAGAGAGGAAAGAGAGGGAGGCAGACATAAAATCTGCATGCTGGAAGAAACAAGATGGACATAAAAGATGGACTAAATTGCAGAGAGGCCTTTTCTTGTCAGAGGCTAATGGAAACATTTCCACACAACACAGAGAGGGGAATGGAGGCTCCATTATCACAGCCGAGCAGACGGAGCTGGCAGCCGTTCCAGAGAAGCGCTGAGATGTGCACACTGGCCCAGCTTAGCGCCCTCAGCCAGCCCCTCAGGCCTCCACCTGAATAATCTGTGTCAACAGGTTCCAAAATGCCCTGAAGAATCACATAAACAGAGACAGAAAAAAACACTTACAAAATAATTGTCTCTACATTATGTTTTTGTCTCCCTCCCTTGTTTTTTGGGCTTCACTTGAACCTTCTAATTAAGTAACAGCAGCCCCCAACCCCCAAGATTTCTGTTGTACCTTGAACATTTAGGACTGCATTGTTTGTCTGTCACAACTTTTTCATTTTAAAATTAGTCCGGAAATATTGCCTTATCTCACCAAAAAGACACAAAAAACTGAAGATACAGAAAGAACATGAAGTAAAGCTAAATGGTTCATCATGAGAGATATCAAAAAAAAAGTTTGTGACATAATCCTCCGGATAGTGTCTATTTCAAAACCAATTTAAAGGAGTCAAGGATCTGTCACCATGTTTCATTATTATTTTTGGTTGGCACTACTTTCAGTTCAACTCACAATTGCCCAACATGCACCAAAGCCCAGCCAAAGCTGTGTAGTGTTAGAGATATTTCTTCCCCCGTCTTTATTCTTACACCCAAACCCATGTCTCATGAGGCGCATGAGAGATTGATTTGTTGGAAGCATTTTCACTGACAATTCCTCAAGGCAGGGGGGCATTTGCGTGCTCCCTGTCACCCTACATGCCCCAAGGACAGTACCAAGCCTTACAGTCTGCTAGGGCCAAATCTGGATTTGTTGGTAACTGATAAGTAAACACACACACACACAGAGACACAAAAAATGGAGATAAAAGCAGACGATGAAGGACAGGATGACTTCCAAATCTCTGGCTGCCATTTCATCATGACAGAAACCACACACCACAGCGTACTCACCGATTGAACTGGATGCAGTTTAATAAGACAAAAACCAGCAGATTATGTGGGACTCCATAATCAAAAACAATCTACATGCAAAATGGTAAACAACCAAGTTGAATAAGAGATGGAGAAGAAGCCAATCTGATGACTTGTTCATCTCATCTGCCTGTCTTCCACTGGAAGTCATCCATTTATAATAAGCCTAGCTGATAAATGTTTTAATAAACTTATTGCATAATTCATTTTTGGCAGGCCTAGTTTTAATTGACTTATCGCAGAATTGTACTGAAGATCAAAAGCCTGATTAAAGCAATGTATATATTAGTGCCCCGTGGTTTTTCCCCCAACGTCATGTTTCAAAAAACATCAGAGAAGAACTGTGTTGTGAAATGTGATCAATTATTCACCAAAATAATGAATTAAGTGATTGATTAGTGGATTACTTTTGACAATGTTGATGTCAGAAATACTTTATGTTGAATGATGATGCACAGTTGAAAACTTGAAGGCCAACAAGATTGTGATACAGTACTGAGCAGCATAAACCACTGTTAGCTTCCATACGGTCGTTGGCATAAAGGCTTAGTTTAAGCTAAACAGGGGTGGTTTCTAAATGATTTGTCTTCCAAAAATGTAATTCCCCTATTCTTTTAAGAAGCACCAGAGTTGACAGATAAGACAGCATTCACACATCACGGCTGTTTGACACCTAATTACACAGCTCTTAATAAGAGGTTCTCTCTCTGTGTGCCCTGAGTTCACACTGTCTCACAGCTATAATTATCTCGTCTCAGTATTTGACAGTGTATTGTTTAACCTACATACAGTGGGGATTCCACATGCCTTCCGCCAGCTTTCGTAGGCACCGGTAGCTGTGCTTTTCTTATTAATCATACAAAAGACCTGACATTACCTCTTAACAGGTTTTGTTTATGTCTAACATGACCCTTTGTCCTGAACCCAATTGCAATCGTTCAAAAGTGTTTGTGTAGCTGAGCGCTACAGAGTTTATTACAGAGATTGGAGGATATATTTTAGGGTGAAGCAATGTGTTAGCAAAAAGAAATAAAAAATGTTCAGCTATATGAATCTGCGATTTTATTTTATTAAAAAATCTAAAGTGATAAATGTTAGTGGTTGTTATGAATGCTACAAAACATGTTGGAGATACAAATGATCCACAGAATGTTCATGCTGGACACTGACTGTTTTGAGAAAATACAGTGATGAGGTGAATCCAGGCAAACGCTATAATTGCTTGACGACTCCCTTATATTGAATCTATTACAGAAGCTGACATGTGGATAAAGAGAAGCGGACGTGTTAGAGAGACAGCTGAGATGTTAATTGCTCCGAAAGGTTGCTGCAACTCAGTTTCAGAATATTACAAATGTTTGGTCAGTTCTGTTCATTAAAATCAAATGTTCTACACATTTGTGACATACTGAACGTGGAAGGCATACCAACTTACATTATATCTATGGCATCCGAGGTGCATTAGCTGGTGCTGGCTAGCGGCTAGCCACGTTATTTTTCCATATTGTTAGCTGGATAGCTAGCTACATTCAGACATCAGAGGGTTTGTAAGCACTGCGGCAACAGGGTTTCTGGAGTGCTGTATGCAGTTTCTGAGGCTAAACTAGCTGTTGATGGTCCGTTAATATCTCGAAGGCGAACATCTCAATCTCGAGTCTTACACCTTATATTGAATTTGATGTGTGATTTGATGTGTGAGTGAGCTGGTCTGAGTAAGGGAAAGTAATGTAACGAGTAACGCAACAAATTACCTTTGCTGTTAAGTATTTACAGTAGGCCTACTTTAGTAAATTAATCACTTTTATTTATTTATTTTAGGGTATTTCCACCTTTAATGGATAGGACAGTTAGATATGAAAGGGGAGTAAGACATGCAGGGAATTGTCACAGGTCGGACTCGAACCCTGGACCTCCTGCGTCGAGGAATAATCCTCTATACATGTAAGCCTGCTCTACCAACTGAGCTAACCCAGCCACATGTCATCACTTTTTTTGAAGAAGTGAAAAGCATTTCTCAAATAATGTGCCCATCTCATGCATTTCTGTTTGAAGCAACATGTTAGGGTTAATACAGTACACATATATATATTACTTAAGTAAAAGTACAAGAATATAGCATAAAAATATACTTAGTACCACAAAAGCATTATGTGGAATTGTATTGTTAGATTATAATTATTGAGGCATTAATGTGTACATCACTCAGTTGTTGCAGCTGGTAAAGGTGGTGCTAAATGTAATTACTTTACATATGGCTGGAAATACTAAAGTAAAGGACAAGTTCCAAAATTATACTTTAACCAAATAAGTACTAGAGGAAATGTTATTACATTTACCTTAGTTACATTTCACCACTGGGTTTACATCAAATTTCTTTAACATTGTTGTATAAAAGAATGGAAAACAAACTCTCTAGTCATTATTTTGCAATTATTATTAAGCAAAAACATTATTTAAACCTGCCAATGGAATTCTGTTGCTGTGCAGCAGATTTCATATCATGAGACCACAAATCAGCCCTAATGCAGAATGAGGTAAGTTAACTCCTACACACAAATGTTAATCCATGCTTGATAGCTGAATTAGAAAAGGCAGGGTGTACATTGCTTTGGCTTTTCTGTTGAAATGTAGCTTTCCTTCTCTCCACCTGCACACAACATGTACAGCACGACACATCAAAGTGTGGGTTTCACCATCAAAGAGCAGTGAAGGGCCACTTCTCCATGTCACTGTTTGAGCAACTATTGTACAACTTGTGTTTATCATTGAGTTATAGCATTAACGGGTAAACAGAAGTGTATCAGATCTGAATGCTCACTCCTGTCTTATCCCGACACTCCCTGCTTATCTTTAATAAATATCAGAGAGAGGTCATTCCTGGGCCACTCCTCCAGCTAACAGCTTGCCAACAATCTATTCTGTTAGCAGCATAACACTATGGACAATCAGAGTAACAAAATTATAGATTGTAAGCAATAATGAAGAGCATGGATCCGGGAGGAGGTCAAGCAACTTCCATAGACTGTAAAAAATAATGGACGTTGCAGCAGTGACGTCACCCATTGGTTTCTGGAATACGGTTTTGAAGCCTCGAGTTTGGCAATTTGGCCGATGCCATCTTTGTTTTTAGAAAATGGACGTAACGATGAACAGGTGAGACGCGGCTAAGCCACTGTTGTCTATGGTTGCAATGGCGCTGTGCTAAGCTAAACGCTAAAGAGGGAATGTTGTCGCTGGTACCATTCAACCGCATGTACGACAGTAGACAGAAAATTGGCAAACTTTCTCTAAGGTTACCAGCTAACTTTAGCTAGCTAGCTAGCTTGGTTGGCAAGGTGTATCCCAACGCTGACCAAGACATTTTTAGATGACCAAAATGTTCCAATCAACTTTGATGAAGTGAAAATACACAGTGAGAGGGTTAAAGTTTAAGATGAAAACATTGACAGCACTCCAAAACAAGTTCACAGCTATTTGCCGTGTTTAGCTTTGCTAAGTTTTTACCATGATTGACAGGTTGCCATGTAACCACATCCTTAAAGCATCCCTTGCTTTATCTTCTATTTTAAAATAAATTGAACCATAATTTACTTAATAAACATCATGCCATATGGAAGAAGACTTAAAACTAGCGATTGAGATCATAAAGTCAATATGAAAATATTTACTGAAGTAATAAATCAAGTGAGAAGTCGGTTCATTTTCATATACAAGCTGACTTCTTTTTGCAACCCTGCTGGAAATTCGATTGAATGCAGCATTATGACACTTCCGCATTGGCTTCAGCTTTCAGGCTCAAAACCTCCATCCATTCATTTTTATAGTCTATGGGTGCCACCAAACAGATAGGGCATGAGCCACATGACCTCCTCTCCACTATGGAGAGCTGGGAAGAGGACAGACTACACACACACACACACACACACACACACACACACACAAAAGGGAAAGCTCAACCACACCATTCACACAGATTGGAGAAAGGAAACAAGCACCCAGAGGAAGAGCGAGACAAGGACAACATGCACGCAAGGGAGACAGACAGGAATAGAGGCTGAATCTCCTGGAGGACGAAGATCCAGATCCAAAACATCTGGAATGAGGCACTGACGGCCAGGGGGAGAGCGGTTCCAGGACTTAGCCAGCTCTCTAATCACCTGCGACCTGCCAAGTGCTAAGTCTAGTTTATGTCAAACTTGACACAGACACCTATATTCAGACATAGAATAGCGGCGCTTGAGTAAAGGCCATCCACTTTCAGCAGGTTGGGGGGGCCCTCAGAAAGAATGCCAGCAACAAAACCAATTTCTGCTCACTGCAATAATGAGGCAGCCTGGGGCTCAGTGAAGTAAGCATTCTGTATCTCATCATTGGGGACCAGGGACAAGTAATAGATGCCAATTTATCTTTTTGGCAAATGCAAACACCCTGGATAGGCTTTCTATTTTGATCTCTGATGGCATCATGCTTATGTTACTGGTGCTGACATGGATTGTGATGATGCTAAAGCTAGTAGTGGTGGGTGTCTGGGATCCCTGATTCGCCCTGCGTAATGCCAACACCCTCTGATTAGCCTCTATGTCAGAAGCTCTTGCCCGAGTAGACAGTTAACAGTGGCTGGTGATGCTAATCTAACATTGCTGGTAATGGAGTCCCTTTATTACTAGCTTCCATTTTTTAACCTGTCGGCAGATGTAGGGGAGGCATCCAGGCAAACGGGACAACCATAGCAAGGGTTGAAAGCTGGTTTGCAGTCAGAAGGGTTGACTGCAGACCAGGCCACACAATCTGCAGATTATACTATGCTAGTATCACAAACAGGCCTGCTGTCAAGCCTGTGACTGAGGCTCTAAAGTGCAGGGAACATCTGAGGTAACTTAGCAGAGACGAGCTCATGACAGTAATGTCTCTCTAGGAAGGACAGCTTTCTGCAAAGGTGAAACAGTTAACATAAACCATTGTGATACTGTTAGCGAGGTTGGGTGAGCTGTGGGTGACTCGAGGATAAGCTAGTAGGCTAGGCTAGGCTCTCAGCTAAGATAACAGGGCAGCAGCAGAGGCTACCCACCTGTGCTTAGATCATTTTGGAAATATAAAGTAGAATGTGTAATATGACATTGATTTAGCACAAACAGAGTAAGAGAAGTTTAGGCAAAGACAAAGAGCAAAGATGAAGGAGAGTGAAGCGATTAAGAAAGAAAATCAAAGACTGAATTAGATTAAAAAAGTAGACGGCAGTTGTCGATCTCAGAGAAATCACGATGTGTGTCACAGGAAGCTCATCAGGGTTAACGCATTATACGAAAACAAATGTTTTCCTGTCTCCCTCCTAGTGGCCACAATTTGAAATGTTTGCAGTTCAGGTCATTAGAAAACAAAAACAATAAGTAAATAATATGTGTCACACATGGGCGATTTTAGACCCTTTTTAGGGGGGCTCAAGCCCCCCTTAATTTATTCTCAGCCCCCCTAAAAATTACAATAATAAAAAACTCCAGTCAATTTTGTTGCTTCAAGTGAGAGTTTGTGAACTTTGTTAGTGACAAAGGAAAACAATTACAGGTTCAAAGGGCTTGAAACAAGTGTAATATCCTGTGTCGCTGTCACCAATGCTATAAACCTGTAACCTGGTCAAGGAAAGGGTCAACACTTGCAAGGCACTATATCCTTGTCACATTCTCATTAGGGGCTGAGCCCCCCTAAATGTCTGCTCCTAGAATCGCCCCTGGTGTCACATTTTTTGGTTCAGTTCATCCTTTTCTTGCCATAGTAGCCTGTAGCTTGCATTTTACAACAGTGCTGTTTTCGCCAATGAATACAACTGTAGGTCCAAGTTTGGCTACAGCATAAGTGACACACTGCTTGTTTAATTTGAAATAATGGTTTGACCTTCCTCCAACAGAAGACACAAATACGTGCTGAGGAGTGGATAGCTAAATAGTGAGGAGTGAAATATCCTCTTTTGTCACATGCAGCTAGTAATTGCCATGTAATGAAGTTAATGTTTTGTGGGATTTACAACCTTGTATTTATGGTCATGGTCTCTCTATTCATTATTTCAGTTTCCTGCTCTTATGTTTTCTTCTCTTTTTCCTTGAACATTGTATTTTAACTTGCCATTCTTTTCTTCTCCTCAAAGCACAAAGAAGACAACATATGAGGGGTCATTAATTTCCTTTCTTTGTCCGTTTTGTTTTTCACCATCTTTTCTTGCTTACTCTTTGTCCCCCCTCACTCCTACTTAAAGCAGCAGTATACAAGAAACAAAACTAGCCTATACAACACATTTGAACAGTTGTCAAGCATGTGTGGAATCACACACAAATACTGTAATATTTATACTTACATACTGACTTGAGATCTCTTCAGTTGATGTTACTCCAGATATAGCCAACCAGATGAATTAGCACAGATAAACTAAAGCTAAGAGGAGTCACTTGTGTTTTTCTTTACAGGTCCTGCTTACAAATACCCATATCAGTGCACGTCAACTGGACTATTTTAGAAGTGCGCAGAAGAAAGAGGAAACATGATGTAAACAACAAAATGAACTACAAAGCCACGGCCCCAAAAGGGCAAGATGATGAATGCAACTATTTGATGCCAAACCAGACACTTTTTTCTGAGAACACACCAATACTGATTTGATTTATTTCCATCCTTTATTTTTATATGCCTCTTTCCTTTCCTGTCTTTTTCTCTCTCCACTCTCACTATCTCGCCTTTTCCCTCACTCCTTTCCGAACCCAACCACCTTTTCTCTAAGTGGTAAGATGAGAGTGTCAACTGCAAGCCCTAACCATAAACCCACCAGTGCCAAGTAAATTGAGAGTAGCAACTGCTGCAACAACAAACAAACATGACTCAGCCAATACCACTCACTGGGTACAGAAACACACTCACATCCCAGCTTACACATGCACATAAACACAGACCCACAAATCACATACATATTTGTACTGTATGGTCATGCAATCAGGGTTAGATGCATATTTTTTTTTAACGCAAATCAACCATTTTGTCCTTTTTTCATGCACTATAAATACACTTATTTTTATAGTTCACTCTTTAGCTGATGAAACAGACAGGAAAAGTGCAAAAAAATAAAATTTAATTGCTGGAATGAAGATAAATCTGATTTAAATTTTCAAGTAGATGTTAGCAGTTTGGGTGGGCAATTCTGCACATGCATCACTTCATTTGTGGGGCCTGGGATTCCTATGAAACACACACACACACACACACACACACACACACACACACAGCAAGAGTCTCCTGGTGTATTGTTCTGACCTCGGGCCATTCTTCTTACACTGCGACTGACCTTTCAGTGCTGAAAGGAAAAACAGTGTGTGCCCCGCACGGCTCACACTATAACCCTGCACAACACATACACACACACACACACACTCACACACACATTTACACACAAGTGCAACACTTTCCTATACTCATGCACCAATTTCGAAACACACTCAGGCATACATGTACAGACACGCTTTCACACACTGACTAAAAGGCTACCACTGGGTGCAAGAGGTCACTAGGGGTGAAATCGATGGCTGTAAAACCAAAGGTGATAAATTATTGGGTCTGGGGCCCTCAGACAAATTGCAAGACAGGAAAAATAGAAAGAACAAAACAAGTCTTATCCCCTCTCCGCTGCGCAATATCTTTTGTTTTCTTATCGTAAATCTTAATACGGTTTCATTTGTGCGTGCAGGAACTGGAGTTACTGCAAGATACCAAAGCGTCTGTTTAGCGGAGCAGCAAATTCCATCTAAACTTTAATAGCTGTCTTTGTTTTTTTGCCTGTGAGATGAGAATACAATATATTAGAATGAACTGTATGGGCTTGGTGCTTTTATGCCAGGTGTTGTTATTGTTTAGATGCAATTAAGATGATGATCACTCATCAATCTGTGCGATTTCAGAAGGTGCACTTTCCACACTGACTTCCGATGAAACTGTAGATTCCCCTCTCTCTCTCTCTCCCTCCCTCAGTGTGTGTGTGTTTGTGTGTGTGTGTTTGTGTGTACATATTGCTCTCTATGAGCCAAGGGCAAACTTGTGGTCAGTGGGTGATCCCATAATGAAGACTTTGATGATGAAGGCTTTACTGTATGTCAAAACCTTTCACCTACATACAGACACGTGCGCATCTCTATCTCTCTGTCTTCCTCGCCTACTGTCTTTCACTCATTTAGTTTTTCTCTATTGCTTTTCTTTTCCTCTCTTTCTCTTTAAAGAAAAAAAAACTGCTGCTGTCTATGTCTCTCTCTTCTCCACAGCAGATAACTAACTGGCTTCCTCACTCAAACAAACTGCTTGATAATGGAATCATCTCCATTCAATTAGTGGTCTTAACAGTCTTCCGTCTCGGCAGCCCAGAACACACACACACACACACACACACACACACACACACACACACACACACACACACACACACACACACACACACACACACACACACACACACACACACACACACACACACACACACACACACACACACACACACACACACACACACACACACACACACACACACACACCAGCCTTTTCTCTTGCCCAGCTTTAATGCAGCCAGACACCAGTAATGTTGATGATGGCAGTAGATGCTGATTGCTCCTCTTTCCCTTCCTCTTATTCTTTCTCTGCCATTAATCAGCAGTGAAGGAGAGAGACAGACTGAGCCGTACAGAGAGAGAGAGAGAGAGAGAGAGAGCAAGAAAGAGAGGGAGAGAGCTGCAGAGTTTGGTCGGTCAGCCGCACCGGAGTGAGTAATTAACTGGCATTAACTCATTAAACTGTCCCAGATGTGGCCATGAATATCTGAGTGGTGGGGAGATACAGAAGAGAGAGAGAGAGAGAGAGAGAGAGAGAGAGAGAGAGAGAGAGAGAGAGAGAGAGAGAGAGAGAGAGAGTGTCCAGGCCTCCCTGCATCCTGCTGACAGCAGAAATAGTGAGAGACTGTGAAAGAAAGAAAATGTATGTGTGAAGGAGTGTGTGTGTGTGTGTATCTGTATACTGTATGTGTTCTTAGTTGTGCATTGGTTAGGATACTCACACGTCAGAGTCTGTGTACGAGAAAAGAGAGGATGTCTGTGTGTGTGTGTGTGTGTGTGTGTGTGTGTTTGTGTGTGTGTGCGTTTCATAGGAATCCCAGGCCCCTCAGTGTGGATCATCCTGACTTATCCTGGGTGATTTATATGCTATTTCAAGCTGATTAAGATTTATTATAAACATGCCAGCGTTTAATCACTCAGTGCCTTCCTAATGAAAACAAAATACTGTCATACATTTTATAGCTCCTGCTGCTTCATTGTGATATTAGAGTCAAATGGCAGTGCATTGTATCTTATTGTATTGGGCATTATTCCTTTCGGTCCTTTTAACTGCCTTATTTTACTTGCCTCATTAGCATGTGCAGTGCTAAATGTATTAATGTGTAGCACCTTGTTAATCACATGTGAAAGATGATGTATAAAGAAATACTGTATATAAAAATATATTACTATTATGCTTCATGATTGATTTCACACTTTGTTTTAGAGGCAGAACAGTGCACTGCTGCTATTAGGGATTCACACTGAAGGACAGGACAAATGCCTGTTGTCACAAATAACGAGCCAATAAGCCTGGGTGTTCCAGCTGAAGGAAGGCCTCTCCATTATCACTACACCACCCTGCTGATGTAGGAGAAAAACAACAACAAAAAGGCAGCTTGATTACAAGAGCTGATAATACATCTGTAGGGGGAAACAGAAGTTTGGATTTTGGGAATGGTTATTTGGCTGTTTTAAGCTTCCGTCTGAGTCAGACTTCTTTAAACAGGTGTTTATACTGAGCTGAATAGCTCCATCGTGATAAATTGTGGGTTTAAGATTAGTTTAGATGAGTCACTGATTTGATGGCTTCATGGATGTCAGCTCCAAGGATTGCATAATACCACTAACTTTCTTCAGTATGTGCTTGTGTATTCTTTTAGTCATTAGCAGTCATTAGTTTTCATTTGATGTTTTTCGGTGTGTCTATCCCTCTGGGGCAAATATTTGAACTTGTTGAGGTTAAATTGATTCAACTGGCTGCATTCTTATTGAAGCATAGAAAGTGGACACGGCTTGCATGATAAGATAAGAACGTTTTTTGTATTTCTGACGATATTGGAAACATGTTCATGTAGTTCTTTGCTCAGGTGTTATGTTCCTAAGTTTTTTAATAACAAAAAAAAAAAGTGCTATACTCACTGCAACACGCAAGAAATACGCCACTCATTTTGAACCACAAGTCTCTTTGGCATTGTCAGCTATACTATGTGTAAAAGTGATTGAATTGAAATGACTCACATTAACATTACAAATCTAACAACTGGTTGTTAGGCAAGGTAAAATATGTAAAACATGTGCTGGTGTAGGCGAAGGAACACCTTTGAAATCTGATATGGCTACGTGATAAATTGTCTTTCACAATAATTGCTTTGGAGGTGGGTTTTCTTTTCGTTTTTTTTTTTCTTCTTTTGTTTACCGAGGTCCAATTTACTGGACGTTATCTGTGCATATATACATGAATTTCTTTTAAGCATGAAATTACCCATGCCCCAATAGTAAATGCATGTATTTGTTTAGCACAATGTTTGTGCTCAGCAACAACACCAGAGAGAACAAACTAAAAACTGAGGCAAATTATTAACAATTGTATCTTAACTCTTAATGAGGTCTTTATGGGACTTTATCCATTTCTCTGCAGCAACCAAACTGAAAGTACGTATTTCGTCTCCTACCCTTATCACGTGGTTAGTGCCTTTTATTTGTAATTGCTTGTGCAGATGACCTTTGCTCCTTGATAGAAAAAAAAGGAGGTTCAGTAGTTCGAGTAACAGCTACTTATTTAATCAAGATAGTTGAAAACATATAATTAAATTGCTTTGCTTACATAGTTGATACTCTCTTGTGTAGGCCAGTGTCTGAAAAAAATACAACAAAACAAAGAGACATTATTCATTTTGCTGCATGAGATCTGCTCCACAACAGCTTCATTTGCATTTATCCAGTGTCAGGCAGTGAATGAAAGAGAGAGGAGCGTTCATCTGAAATGATACATGGCTGACACACTGTGAGTGATAAAAGTAATCACTCTAGATGCCATCTTTGGAGAGTGTGTGTGTGTGTGTGTGTGTGTGTGTGTGTGTGTGTGTGTGTGTATATATATATGCAATCATGCATGCAAGAGTGTGTAAAGTGTGCATGCTTTTGCTGCAAGTTTATTCATGGGTGTGTTTGTGCAGAAATGTGTGGATGCATGATTGTGTATGCATGCTGTGTGTGTGTGTGTGTGTGTGTGTGTGTGTGTAGTTTGGCTACCAGTGATCCTGCACCAGCGTGTGCCTGCATGTGTGCCTGTACCTTTTGTGTGTTTGACGGCGTCTTATTAAAGTGTCATTTAGACAGACACTTCTCAGAGTCTGGCCCCAGGCAGCCTGATAGATTGTAATCACGGACTAAATTACTACTTTCCCAAGCTGTAATCACAGGCTCTGTTTGTGTGTGTGTGTGTGTGTGTGTGTGTGTGTGTGTGTGTGTGTGTGTGTGTGTGTGTGGCAGACAGAGAACCTCATCATTGTTTGGCATGTGTCTGTTATGATTCAGGTGAATGTAACAATCTGCCTGATTGATTTACCACTCACTTTGTAACTCATCTGCGCCCCCACGCAGCCTTCGCTCTCACAGGATTATACTCCACTTCTTACACGGGGCATCCTGCTCGTTCACAGGTTGTTAAAAATGTCGGAAAGTTTTCAAGTTATTGCTCCTTTAAAAAATAAAGAAAGAAAAAAACGTTTATGAAATCTTAAGTTACCTGAATAATGCCTCAGGGCAGATTATAATGCTTTCTTTGTTTTTGGCCAGTTTAACTGCCATATTCGAGATCAAACTCTGCCGAAGAACACACTCAAGGAACCACTTAAAGAAAAACTAATGTTTGGATTTGTGCTGGTGTTAAACTTGAGTTTACAGTGGGGTGCGTAATTCTCATAGGTAACATGGGGTTTATCTTACAACATTGATCAAAGAGGGCAAAGAGCAGTCACTGCCTTAAAAAAAAAAAAAAAAAAAAAAACTCCATTCCTTTGATGTGACAGTGATGACGGCGCTGTCTGGCGACGCTCAGCCTAGTTGAGCTGTGACTTGAAGCTGCTCAAGTTCTCTATCTTTGTCGAGCTTCCATCACTTGACTATTTTAAGATACCAATGAGGGCTGAGGACACACACACACACACACACACACACACACACACACACACACAAACACACAAAGGACAATTATGAGCATATACACATGCACTCGTCTTCCACCCAGAAGCACATGCGCACACATACGCAGAGCTGCCACACATCACTTGCCCTTTAGCAAAGCACGCAATGGCGAGAACTATCTATCCTTTTAACCTTCTCGCTCCACTCTTACGCAGTTATCGCTCCCCTCTCAGACTTCCCCCAAATTATGTCTCTTCACAGCTCGGCCACTCTGAGTGGGGATGTCGGCTAAAGGAAAGGAACTAAATGAACCAACAGGAGACGTCATGTTGTATTTCGGAGTTGTGACTCATGGCAATTAAGATCACAGGCCTGAGTAATGACTTGTTAAGTAATAAAACGGGATATTAAAAAAAGGGCGCAGATGACTGCTATTAGTAATCTGATAGTTTTGTATTACACTGAACACTTTTGGATGTATTACTCTTGCCTTTAATGTAGCCTACTGTTAAGCTGTAATGCTTGAGGGTGACATACTGTAGTACCTTATTTGAAGAGTTACTGATGAGCAAACACATTAACACACACGCATTCCCTGCCCCATCCCCTGTTTTAAAACCTACAGTATTTAATTTCCTCTGGCCTTGTCTATTTGGCCAGCGAGGTGGTAACTTGATTGGTCAGCTGTGTGCCTTTCCTGTCTGATGATTGGATTTGGTTCTCATGTGTCCGGAGCACACCCCAGCACACCGGGATGAAGCAGATTAACTAGATTTTCTGTTTTTCTATGCTCTCTCTCTTTCTCTCTCCATCCCTGGCACTGTTATTGGAAGAAAGTGATAATTCCCCTGCACTTCAAACACAGCCCCCAAACTAAGACTCTGCTTAAGTCTCCTCCAAGGAAAAGCTGCCTGCCTGTGCACAGATGTCTCTGATTAAATTGTATCTCAGAGAGAGAAAAAGAGAGTCCTCCTTACAGCTCTCCCCCTCCTTCATGCTCTCTCTCTCTCTCTCCCTCATCCCTCCTCATGTCTCTCTATCTGTCTCTCTGTTAGCTTCAACTGGCTGTTGCCAAAAGAGCCTTGGGCGACGAATAAATTGCTTTGGTTTCAGCAGACAGAGAAGTTGGCCGAGACAAACTGAATCAGTGCATTAGATGCGAAGGCCCCCTCATAGACTGGAAGTTAGCCTTTAGCCCAATCATTGACCGTGAGTGATGATTATGTCTAATTGAAGGAGACTTTCGCTACCTGTAACACAGCTGGGGGGCCTTGAGCATATTGGACAAAGATAACAGGCATGGAGGAAAGAACAGAGTGTGTGTTACAGGAGATGGTGGAGGGAAGGAGATAGTTTACAGAGGGATGGACGAAGATAGGCCTGGGAAGTAGAGGAATGAAGGTGGATGATAGCTAAAAGACAAAGAAATGACAGGGAGTGAGAAAAAGAGAGATTGTTTAAATACATTTGTAGGATACCAACATTATAATGGTGGAATTTGTACATGGTTAGTACATTCTAATAAACTCATTGTGGCCCACTAATAAAGGATAAGCAGAGCTCCTCTTTCGTGTGAGGCCTGTGGATGTTTAGCTTTCAGCATTTGGGTAGTTGGGTTTCTAAATATACATCCGTTTAAAATCTGCTTTTAACAAGGAAAATGCATGCAAAAAAATTAGAAATAACCAAGGGATTTCCAGCCTATCTCATAGTCTTTCAAATCACTCCCAAAAGCAATATAAACAGTAAATTTCAATGTGGACTGGACCAGTGCTCAATATACTACAATATGCAAAAGCTTCCAAGCAATTTAGAGGAAAAAATCAATATGCTCATTGTGCATCAGTGAAAAAAAAACCACATTCGCTCCAAATTTGAACATTGGAAATAATAGGATATCGTGCCATTTTTTTCAGGCTTCATTACAGCTAGTGTGCCAGTGTTTTGAAAGTGTGTGTATGTGCATGACAGCTTGGGCACCCCTTTTGTTTGTGTGTATAAGATGCATGTGTGTGTAGGTGAGTGCAGATACATGCATGCTTGTGTTTGCTTGTAGGCCCCAGTGTGTGTGTGTGTGTGTGTGTGCGCGCGTGCGTGCATGCGTGCGTGCGTGCGTGTGTGCAGGAATGAACGCTTGAGCTGAGCAGACTGGTGCCAAAGACAAAAACAGCCACAGTCTCCCCCCCGCCGCCCCTCCTCCCCCCCATTTCCTCCCTCTATTTCCACATGGCACTGGGCTCCCTGGCATGAACGGTGGCCACGGGAGTCGCTTCAGATCATCTAGGAGGGTATTGGATGGCCGTTGTTGCCTTTTGCAATAACCTGGCAAGGTCCAAATTCATTAGGGTACAATTTGGCCCTGGCTGCAGCACTGTAGTGCCCACAGCATTTGGCCCTGCTGCCCTGTGCTGCACTAGGCTGAGCGGCGGAGCGTTTTTGCTGGATCCAGAGAGAGCCATTAGCGGCTGCTTGTGATGATGGTAATGCTCCCCAGTGTCACACACAGATAGTTGCCTTTGAATGATTTGAGCGATTACCCTTTTCACACAAGCTATGCAATAATGGGTTAGGTGAGAGAGCGGAGAGAAAAGCGAGTGGGCAAAGGGAGGGTGGAAAAGAGACTCACGGAGGGAAGGCAGAGAAACTGAGAGGAGAGATTCAAACAAAAAGGGGTTCATGTGTCATTTAAATTCATAGAGTAATCATTGTTTAAAATTCTGTGAAGTTAATTTGTTTTAACATTGTCCACTCATTCAACCCACACTTGTTCACGGTATTTGGTAATAGCATCAAATACGGGCTTCTGAACATGCAAAACTTAATATCCCCCAAAAAAAAAAAAAAAAAAATAACATAGCTAAATGCAAACTTATTTGTGAAAAAAAAATGATTATTTAGAAATAATAAAGCACTGCTGTTGGAATGTATTGAAAAGTTGTTGATGGACTGTTGTAGATTTATTTCATGTGAAACAAGAAAAAGAAAAGGAGAGTGACATAATGCATTGCACATATACATTCAAAGTATTCTAACAGCGTCTACAACAAAGTACTGTATATTAATGTTCTGGTACAGCTTCAAAAGTGCCCTATGAAAGCAGATTGTCGTGCATTTTTAACAAACTCCTCATAGCTGAAATAATTGCATTCATTATATTCCAACTGACCACTCACTCAAACATTCACTGTAACCACCTATCACACCAGAGGTGCTCGTGTCTGATTGCTGACTTCAGAGAGCAAAGTTGAATCAATACTTTGCCAGAGAAAGCAAACAGAAGTGAGGTGCTGACGAGAAGCTGCCCTCCGATCAAAGTTAATACTGTGCAGTTTCTGCGCTTCTTTCAGGTTTTGTTCCTCTGGGGTTGCTAGCTCAGTTGAAGTTAACATCGGGGTGATCTGAAACCTACAGACTTTGCTTTAATCCATCTGTCTGCCTTGCAATGTGGAATGCAGTTTTAGTTTTGTTGCTGTTGTCTTTGTTTTTCTTTGTTCCACACCTAACACCTTTGTTTTTCTTTGTCTCGGACAGTTTTACCTACATAGTGCTTGTTGCTAAGATGTGTGTCTACATAACTGAGCTGTTCACTTTTTCACTGCCTCTTTTAGTGGAAGCAACAACAACAAAAAAGCAAGCGAACCAGACGTTTTGATACACCGTTTTTGTACTATGAGTCTGGCATAGCTTCAACCTCTGAATCAAGCTGTCAATTGATTAAAGTGTTCTTGTTCCAACATGCAATTATGCCATTAAAACTCTAAATTCCTCTCCACAGAGTTGTCAGAATGCACACTTGTACAATTTGTTGCATACGTTTGAGCTTGCTATTAAAGTGCATTTCAGCTATTTGAAATAAACTGAAAAGGTCAGTTACCTATATATTTTTTTTCTGGTAATCATAACTAGCATTTTAGGATTTTAATTTGTGGTTAATGAAACTGTTATGGTGGTTTCAATTAACATGAATTTCCTGGATATTACATGTAGTATTTCTACTGATAATTTGATTCTTCTTCTCAGCTTCATCTCAATTTAAAAATAAGGATTCACAATAACCATTGAGGAGTCATTTAACTTCAGCCATTTGCTATAATGCCCACTCCAAAAAGAGGAGGAAGCTTGTGCAACCATAATGCACAAGAGATGACAATGACTCTTCTGTTCTAACATGTTGTATTGTTTTTACTGTATCCTGGATGTCCTGATAAAACAGCTTCATTTTCTCCACAACGATCATTCAACTTTAACCAAATCTATTTTCCATTCTGGTTTCCAATGAGAACAGTGTGTGTGGCACTGGTGCATAATTATTGAAGCATGGTTACCGCGGCAATAAGGGAACAGGTTAAACACAAAACACAAACACACACACACACACACACACGTAACTACAAATTACTATTACATGTGTCTATGTGCCAACGCACACATGCCAGTCTCCCATCAGACACATTGAGTACACACACAAATATACACATTGAGAGCCCTCAGACAAACAGCTGGCGCCAAGCTCCAGATGGACAACAGCTCACAGTGTTAACTGAATTATAGATTTCATAACACAGGGTGCCTATACAACTGTAGAGTAAGATGAGCTGATCAAGCCATGCACAACAGTACGTGTCAGTATGTGCCAGGCTGTATGTATCCTGTGTGTCTGCACAGGCCTGTGCAAAAAAGAAAGTGTGAGTTCACATATATCTGTGTGCACTTGCATTTATGTGTGTGTGTGTGTGTGTGTGTGTGTGTGTGTGTGTGTGTGTGTGTGTGTGTGTGTGTGTGTGTGTGTGTGTGTGTGTGTGTGTGTGTGTGTGTGTTTGTGCAAACACAATCACATTCTGCTGTACAGTGGAGCAGCGCCATAAACAGGGGGCACCTCTCCTATTTGATAACAGATAGGCTCCCGTAGGATCGGCCATTATTCCTTTGCATTTTGCAGAGCAAATGAACTTGACAGATGGCTGTGTCACCCAAACCCTTGACTACCAACCTGATTATGCAGAAAACAATACAATAGAATAGAGCAGGGGAATCATTACCGGAGGTAGGTGCGAGTTCGAGAGCACACCCCAACACCTCACCCACAGTCGAGGACAATGCAGCACAGCCCAACAAAATTACACTTGTGAAATTGAACAGCGAGAATGAGTTTAACATAAACTGGGTTACGGTCAGGCAATCTGTCATCAGGCTAAAGCCATTGTCTAGGGCTGCTTGCATGGTATATGAACTCATCCGTCATCTCCGGCTCTATTAGTGGCTGCAGCTCAGGTTTTAAACTGTAGAGGTTTACCGGCTTGGGCAAGGCTCCTCTGCTGCCTATATGCTTCATGAAGAATGTGTCATTTTTACTATTGGATGTGTATGTGCGTGAGTAAGTGAGATTGGTATTTGGTAAAGCCTATGCTTAGGGGAAATATGCTAAGTGTGTGTAAAAAAGAAGCTGTATACGTTGAAAATAAAATAAAAGAAATGCCCTTTTGCCACCTTGACCATGCATTATTTGGGTACAGTGTGTAATGGGTCTGTGAGTTCAAGGGTCCAAGTTTTCTTAATCTTTGCAGGAACATGGAATTCTTCATATTAAGTCAAAACATGAAAGTCAACCAAGGAATAGTCTTGTCAACACACCACCTAACACTGATTTTTGATCCACTAGAAGAAAGGTTCGCCTCAGCCCAGTCAACACATACCCTACTCGGGCAGGTGGACACTGCACACTCAGACATAGTGCACAGTGCACAGTACAGAACATATGGCGCTGCTGCTGGACTTCAGAGAATAGCCACTACAAGGATGCTTTTCATTTCACCCCGACATCATGAGTCACATCTGGATGTGGATATTTTCACATTAGCACTGCCCACATCACTGTCCACTGAGGTCCTTTCTACTACTACATCTGTTCTACAGCCTGTATCAATTTACATTGGTCACTGTTACACATTTTAACATAATGTTGTCATGCCATTATCATGGAAATTACAGTTATTATAGGGGGTTCTGTTAGCAGAAGTGCCAGTTGTACTTCTAGATGTACAGGTGCAGGGCTCACATCGACAAGTCACCCTGCTGTTTCATTTGGCACTAAATACCTTGTCCATGAGTTTATAGCAATGCATGGGCTCATATCTTGCAAAATCTGTAGTGCTCATGCTTTGCATGCGTTCATTGGACTACTGTTACGATATGTAACAATTTTACCTTTTGTCATTTATGTAAGTATGTGAATAAATCATTATGCACTGTATGATATTTGGATCTATATTGTAACACTTGAAAACCCTTTTTTTATTAATGATATGGCTGTTTGTAAGTCAATTGTTTTCAATTGTTCACAAAATGTTTTTAAAAATGTTTGGTTTAGTCATTTGGATATGTTAAGTTCCTCTAGCATAGGACATTTGATTTGTTGATTACATTGAACACATGTTCACAAGAATCCTGATCAATGTAACTTAATATACTGACAAACATTTCTTCAAAACCTAACTGACAGTTGCGTTTAAATATGAGCATGTTATATCTAAGAAGTAGAATGTTGTCGTGCAAATGAAATAAAACACACACCTGCTGTCCAGTGAGCTTTGGTCCTTACCCTAAGGCATTTTTGACCTCATCCCCACCACTTGCATAAACACAGAGCCCAAATGAACCCGCATTGCACACATTCTACCAGTCCAGGGTGTGTGACTTTCATTAAGTCCATGTTTGAATAGGCAAAATAGACTCCATCACTCAAAACATGAAGCTGTTAAGATAACAAAATGAGGTGAATGTGCCTCTTCTTTCTCACTGTAACATGAACTTTGCCAGTGTAGTGGCAAGAGTGTGCTTTTCTACTTCGACCTCATATCCTGAAGTTGGCGGTTTGGTCAAAGTATTTGCAAAGCACACAGTGTACACAAAGCTTAACAGGCTGTGAATGCCATAAATAAGAAGCCTTGAGTCCGTGTTAGAAAGTTTGTTCAAGTTGTACCGTTTCCCCTCCCTTCAACGATAGTGTGTTTCCCTCACCATGCTGTTGACAGTGTGTCACACTGCTTTGCCAACTCACAAAGCAAACCAACAGTGGCCTTGCATCAGTTTAGCACACCGGTGTTAAGTATGTACACACAGCAAGTCAAATCAAAGACCTTGTTTGTGTTTCAGCACAGTGCAGGTTTTCAGTGGGGAGAAATAAACCTTAAATAGGAAATCTCACAATGTCTTGTGGGCTAAAGGTGCCGCAGCCTGAGGGGGTGAGCAAGTAAGGAGTGAGGGAAAGAACAAAAACACTGTCTTTAAATGACTTCGATCTCTGGAGTGATGAATCACAGAGTTACAAATCCCTTTTTAGCTAATTGCTACCAGCATGTGAGATTTCTCCCCTACTCCTCCTCCATGTTCAATATCAATTTTCAGGTCCGGCAGAGAGAGATAGCCCTGGTCTGTTCCCCTGAGTCTCGCCAGTGGCCTCGCTGATAAAAACTGCACTAACAGCACTTAGCCATTTCAGAGACTGGGGAAACAGACATACACACACACACACACACACACACACACACACACACACACACACACACACACACACACACAGACTCTCTTATTCACAGCTGTGTGCGGTAATGAAGGAGAAAAGATGGGCCAATCGAAGTGAAACAGGGAACAGGCTGGTGTCATCTGCTCTATGACCTTCTGAGAAGACTGTATATGTGTGTGTGTGTGTGTGTGTGTGTGTGTGTGTGTGGTGGTTGTGTGTGTGGGTGTGTGTGTGAGTGTGCGCTCTCCTCAAGAAGTCTGGAGGTCAGACCTGTGCTCACTGAAGGGAATTAACATTTGTCTGTTTCGTTAAGGACAGGCTGTCCCCCATGGAGAATGCAGGAACTGTGTGCAGATTGGTGAGCTTGGTGAGGTTTTAATTTATGTGCAGTCAATTGTTATGTAGTACCAGTTTGTGCTATGCAATTAGTTACAAAATACTGTAAATTGCAAACAGAAACTACTGTATGTAGAAATAAGACAGTTAATCCTCAGAGGTTTTTTCCTAATTTTGAAAATTGAAATATAATGCTATTAAAATAGAGGAAGTAGGAGGCAAAATATTTGACACCCTAACATTGCACAGTTCTAGTTCTATGTTTTCAACAATTAATCAAAATGGCAACACTGATTTGTGCAAAGGCAATAATACATAGTATTAATGTGTGTGTGTGTGTGTGTGTGTGTGTGTGTGTGTGTGTGTGTGTGTGTGTGTGTGTGTGTGTGTGTGTGTTTGTGTGTGAAGTTCCAGCATCAACTTGCCCTTGACCATCCTCAAGAGGAGAGGCGACACAGCAGAACTCCCCTGACACCTTCTGCTCCACTCAGGCAGCTGCCTTCACAATTAAAGGACAACCTCCACCTCAGAATCCATCATGGAAAACTGTGAACCCAATGTACTCCAGTCAATAACAATAGCCATGCACTTTACAAGAATGTGTGAGTGTCTGTAAATATCTGTGTGTGAAGGAGAGTATAAACTAGCAACCCTAAAAATTGCCAAAGCACGGTGAATTGGTCTCCTGCAGTGGCCAATGATAAAAACAATATACAGTTTGTGTGAGAGCATTTGTTGGATGAACCTGGATGGATTGGTTGTTCTTTATTCCAGTGGTGGAATGTAACTAAGTACATTTACTCAAGTACTGTACTTAAGTACAAATTTGAGGTACAAGTATTTTACTTGACACTTTTCTTTTAATGCCACATTCTACTTCTACTCCACTACATTTCAGAGAGAATTCTTTTCTTTTTACTTCACGACATTAATGTGACAACTTTAGTTACTAACTACTTTACAAATGAAGACGTTTGCACACAAAACACATGTAGTTTATGAAAACAATGTTTTATTATGAATTAAACTACCCAACAATATACGGGCCTACAAGTACAGTTGAAATGAATAGCCGATTAAACACTTAGTTGATTGACAGAACTGTTTCGATCGTTTCCGGTTTCTAAAATGTAATGAATTAGGATACTTTTACTTTTAGTAAGTACATTTTCCTGATGATACTTACATACTTTTACTTAAGTAACATTTCCAATGCAGGAAATTTACTGGCAACTGAGTATTTATTTACTTATACAGTGTGGTATAAGTACTTACAATAAAAAAGTAACTTTCTGCCGCTAAGGGTCTCTCAGTCTAAACAATGGATGGTAAACATGGACTTTTGATGACGTTGGGAAGATGCGTGGAATTATGGGAGTTGTAGTTTTTATTGTTAAATACCATCCCCGATTAGAATGCATCTGTTCACGGATGAGTTTTCCCATTCAAGGTTATTCACATTATGTTGAGTAATGTTTATTCATGTCATTCTAATAAAATAGCTGCAGTTTCCTCAACATAATAAAGTTTTTCTTGATTCAATTTTTATTTGTTGTTTATTTGAATAGGGACAGATACAAAAAACATAGATTATTACATAAAGAACAATCCGATGCCTGTATCACAGTGTTTATAGCCATGGCTAATTTGCAACACCTGTCCCTAGATTTGTATTGATAGCTGACCAGTTAGCTAGTGAGCCAGCAAGCTAACATTAGCCAGCAGCTAAAACCACACTATCACAATATATTTCCCATGTCAACGTCACCTTTTGGATGTTTTCAACACTATGGCGGACGGGGTTAGTTTTAACGTTACTCAAGGAGGCTGAGAGACGGGTGTGGGTGGGGATGGGCGTTGTTCTGACTCGGGTGCCTGGGTCTGATATGGTCTGTTTCCCGACGAATCATTAAACTGCCGTTAGCATTGTCAGCACCCGGCACTGGATTTAAGTGTTGGCCGGGTACAGATTGCTGTAATGATAGTGGCTTGCTTCTACCTGACTGGGGGCTAACGGTAACTAGCTATATGTCCTGGGGCTGTTGTCAGCTGTCATCCCGACTGAAGTCTCTCTGCACAGGGGGAGTGAAGCAGACCAACCAGGGTGTGCTAGCTGGCTAAATTAGCATTAGATTAATTGTCTATCTAAACAACTAACGTTATTGTTACTAGTGAACTTATTTGTGGGTTAGCCCAATACTGTTAATGTGGTCAAAACAGTCATACTAAAAATAACTTTATGAGCGTGTTGAATGATGTTGTAACCTCATAATGTTACCCACCAAGCATTAGCATTAACGTTAGCTACTTGTCAACCAGCACATTGTAGTAACGTTAAGCTGCATCGATATTGAAACGTATCAATAAATAAGGTCTCTGCTGTATTACTGTGTTGCAAAGTGGCATGTAGTTAATCACAAAATTATGCCGTGTGGCAAAAAAAAGCAGTATTACGGTTACGAGTATTTCTTTCTGTGACATTGTATGATTTAGAATTACTATCGAACGTATCATCTGGGTGTCCGTGTTTTGGCGGAAATTACGAGTAACTAGAGAGTGAAAGGTTATATGACACCACTGACCGGCGAGGAAACAAGGAAATGTCCCTTGTCAAAAATAAAATAACAGATTTTTTTGGGTTTGTAATTTGGTGGAAACATTTGGTATAGTGTAAGAACACAACTCATACAAATATATAACAGGTATGTTTGTTTTTAGACATTTAAATGTAGAAATGTTATATTGTACCTTTAAGTGAAGGATCAGAATACTTCTTCCACCACTGTTTATTTCAAGTATTGCAATTAAGTTGTCTTTCCTTGCCCCATTAGCAGAAGCCATGTGCTTTGATAACATGTCTTCTCTAAATCACTGGTCACAAAGTGACACAGAAAGGATCCTCCACCAGGTACCGTTAAAGGGTGGTGCCAGAAGATTGGTGACGTAGAGAGTAGAGCTCGTGATATACTGCTGGTGAGTCACGATAGCTCCTCAATCCAGCTAGCTTGCAAACTGTTGGGCAAGCTAGCTATAGATTGGTTCGCACAGGACTTGGGTATTGGCCCAAACTGTAGACAAGGTTTAAAAACTTAAAACAATATGATGTGCTTTAAACATACAAATATAAACAACATTGTTTTATTAAATTTTTAACTCATTAATGTGTTCATTGATTGTATTATAGATAAAACAGAAGTCACAAATCACACTACCCCAACACACACATTACTACCACCACAACTTCCATTGGCTTCTGTATGGTAATACATTAGCTGGAGTAGTAGGTTCTAATGACACATTAACATTATTATACAGCTGCAACCCATAGTGGACATTTCCTTTCACTTTACCTCTCTTTCAACCCCTTCATGTTTTTGTTTCATCTGTGGCTAAGAGGCTTTTCAGGGCTAAAGTCACATACTCTCCTCCCTGATTATGCAAAAAGCTTTTAAAAGAGGCAAGGTGGAGGGAGGTTTGAGAGATCTGTGGCCTTCGCACCCTGCTCCCTCTCACCCTCTCCTCTCTTCTTTACTCTAATCTGATTTCTAGCAGCCATCTTTGATCTAGGTCTGTGCCAGAGGAAAGCAAGCTGCTAGGGCCTTGCCTCTACAGATGAAGTGAGTATGGAGATTAGCAGCCTTCCCTTACAGCTTTAGTGGCTAATACCTGATTAGGGCCCGGAGTCAGCCAATTGTCTCAATGCAGGCTATCAATGCTAGCACTGGCTCTAGAGGGAGGGTGGATGGGTGTTGAGGAAAGAGGGATGGAGTAGTAGTGGTGGTAATATGGGGTAGAGAGGGTTGGGATGAAGGTTGATTCCGTAATGGATACTCATTTTATCCTATCCCACTAAGAAGATTAGGCCTTGGGGTGTCATATTAGCTGTGCTCTCTGGGCCTTTGGTGGTCCATGCAGCATTCTAATGGTGCTTGCTAGCCCATGTTGCTGCTGGTTCAGCTCTTGTCTTTGCCATGTTGTTGAACAGTCTTGCATTACACTGTACAACTGGATCACGAAGACTGTCAGCATTAAATATTCCCCTTTCCTTTTTTCAAAGAGGCAAGGTATGATCTGCTCTGATGCACATCTGTTTAAAGTTAGAGAAAAAATCCTCTCATCTTTCAAGGAATAAGCTGCACCATGCATGCTTTTTAATAAGAGATTGCGAGACTCATTTGATGCATGAAGTGAGATTCAAGGCAATGCATTTTGAAAAACAAAAATCCACTTTGACTCTGATGATGCTTGCCAACAAATAGCATACCTCTTTCTTCAACCTCCAGGGCTTGCTTGCTTTTCTTCTCAGACGTGCACTATGTTTAGGGAGAGTTGTGCCTTCATTAATTAATGTCATATTATTTATTCAAGACCAACAAAATCTTGAGTGTTCTCTTACGCTGACAGTGGAGAGCTCTGAGACGTAGCTGGCAAAGAGGCCAAACAGAAGGCCATGAAAGTTTAAAAAATGTGTTGAGATAGACTGTAGACATCTTGTTCCAGTGGAGGGCTGTTGCTCTCCCACCATCTTGCTCTTTCTTACTCTCTCTTTAAATCTGGCAGTTTAACAAAGACAGAGCGGACCTCTGAGAACGACAAGCTTAGCCAATTAGAGCACTTGAGACAGGCAAATGCCTCTCTCCTTTATAACTTGGGTTTACAGTTATGCTACAACTGGTGAAAATAATTGGTTATTAATACAATGGACAACTACCAAGGGCAGATTTGTGAGTATTTAAGCATGTATGAGAATGTGTCTAATTTGCAGCTGGTTATAAGCGTTACTCTCTACAGTGGGGGCTGAGAGTATCAAGTGTCAATCAGAAATATGTCAAATTCTGCTGCTCAACCTGCAGCAGTTAGAATGCAGTTAAATGTGTACGGAAAACATAATTGAATGCACGTTATATTGACATTGCATATTTTTCTTTTAACATGTTACACTATAGAAAAATAACAGGGTGGCAGGTGGAGGCAGCAGAGAGGTAGAGACAAAGAAGTAGAAAGGTGAAAGAAGAAGATGAGCTCCTTCAGTAAAGCCTCAAATGCCTCATTATCCTAAGAGCTGCATCTCCTTATGACGATACTCTTTATCTACTTACAGTCTCTTCCTCTTTGTTCTGCAGTCCACGGCTCATAACACCTTTTAATCTCCATGTGTGTGAAAGGAGGGGGCTAGAATGCATGTTTGCATGGCTGTGTGAGTATGCCTTATTAGTGTGGTGCTGAACCTCTGGATGGGAAATTAATAAATAAAGGTGGAGATTAGCTCCATGTTTACGCTATTTTGTTTTTAGGGAAATTAGGCCTGATGGGCTTAACTGATGCAGATGATTAGTCCCTCATTATCTGAACCCTTTATCTCAACCTTGCTAGTCAAAGCAGCCTATTTGTCTACTAACATTGCCTAGCTACCTGGTACTTTAATGACAGGGTGTATGAGATTAATTAACTAAAGACTGTAATCTCGTTTACTGAACTGCTGTGATGTCTTGTTCTTAAAGAGCTGCACTTGTGTGTTTTTTCATAATGCGTGTATGAGCACTTGTGTGCTCGAGTGCATAATAATTTGCATACCTGCAATGTTTGGTTCATGTCTCACCACGTTGTCTCCCTGGTCATTTTGCATGAGGTACTTAACAGCCCAGCTGAAGAAAAACAAAGTTAGCTTAACTCAATATTGAACCCCAATTTTGTGGTTGTGAACTTCCCCCCATCAGCGGTGGCCCTAGACCCATTTAGGGTCCCAGAGGAGAGGCCAAGTTAACGCCTCCGCTCCCCCACGGTCAGCTAATGAGAAGGGGCATGCAGTGCCACAATCCTCCTTTCTCTCTCTCTCTCTCTTTCGCTCAGCCCTCTCGGAGTGGAATCGATCCTTGATCTCAAAGGCCTAACATTTCTGGCCTACTCAGCCAGGAGTCCCGCACTCACTCCCCCAACCCCCCTCCCAGCAGAGCCAAATTAGCAGACCCTGAACACATCAGAGCCTGGATAAGATAAAGGTTATTCTAAAGCTTTTTTCTTTCTACTTTAAATTTTGTACCTTTTGGTCTAAAAAAAGGACTTCTAAAGGACTAGAACTAACTCCAAGGAATACTTGAAATGGAACCTGTGGTATGCAGCGAGGAACCATTCTGTGCCATTTAGCGACCAAGTGCCATTGATACCATGGCACAGGATGCAGCTGACACAGCCTTTGTATTTCCAAACTCCATTAATAATCTATGATCTCCTTGTGCTCCTCTCCTCGCCCCTAGAATGGTTGCAGGCTGTTTACATAAATTGACAAGGATGCCAAAAGGCACACTGCGATTTTTCAAAAGTATTTTAGCCCCCAGAAGACACGATAAAAATGGTATTTATTAATTGGATGGTATCCGGGCTCTGTTTACGTATTTCATATTCATTTATTATGTTTTCTTTGCCCATCTATGGAAAGGAATTTGACTGACACAAATACATTATTCTATTTGTGTGTTAGGTCTCACGGGGCTGTTAATTATTTGTTTTTCTTGAGTGGGGAAACTTAAAGGAAATACATCACAAGTCTAACACCCAAAGACGATGATGTGTGTTTTTTTTTGTCTCCCTTTATGCTTCCCATTCCTTATGTATCTCATGTTTGCATGTGCTCAAAGAAAATCAAACCATGATACAGTCGAATACATTAATTAACTGCAACGTTGATAAACAAGGCTTATACAGCAGAGAGCATTCAGTTTATCCTTTTAGGTCAGTCTGCGGTCTAATCATTTGTCGACAAAGAGAACTCAACAGCCTTCATATTGAAATTCATCATTTTGAAGACAAAATATGGAGCAAAGAAAGATTAAACAATCTATTTTGCCAGTTATTATTCTGAAGTAATGAATTCTCTGCAGGAAAATGTAGATCTGTATTTAGCTGTCAGGACCATTTTGGATGAGGGATGATTGACATTTTTCTGTAGTTGACAAGCAGCAATTTGACTAGTCATATTTACTCCATCACTTGACAGGGTATTATGCTTCATGTGGAATATGCAAATGTTCTCTTTAGCTGGGAAGAAGACAAGGGCTATCACTGGTGCCATAGAGTTATTTTTCACTTTACTTTGTAGTCCAATGATAACGCAGATTTCACTTTCTCAAGTAGAAAGAAAGAACTTATGCCTATTTAGAGATTTACTAAACATGAAACTCCCAATACACATGCAGTTTGTTGTACTATATATCCAGTGAGGTTGTTGTAAATAGTATTAGGTACAGCAATTTCTGTGCTGCAAGAGCCCCTGTTAACACTGTGCTTGTTCTTTCATTCACCAAGGTTGGAGTAAAAAAAAAAAAAAAAAAAAGAGAAAAAGAATCTTCAATTTAGTGAGCACAACCTGAGTCATTATTAGAAATGACAGTTGAACCTGATGAAATTGTATTCCCAATTGGAAAACCAAATTGCTATCAGACCGACATGATTTCCTTGTGCTAGGACCATGCTAATTCTGCGTCAAAACATCGGTAAATGTATTTAAAAGCTATAATAGCATTTTACCATGCAGTCTTCCTTCGCCCTCGTACGTGGACCCTATTAATCTGGAACTTCGATTTGCATGTAAATGTGGTCAACTTTCATATCATCAAAATACATGAGTCCTACACCATCAGAAGGCCAGCAAGCCGTGTGTGTGTGTTTACATGAAAACGGAGCCTGCAAGCTTGTGTGTGAATGTATGCATGTGTGTTTGTATATACACACGCAATTACAGATTGATATAGGTGTGTTTGCATGTGAGAATGTGCCATTTATGAATGCATCTGTGCTGGTATGCGTGTGTATTGGGTAGGAGAGAGTTTGGGGTTGAAATAATGCATTGAGGTTTGATGTGCAACTACTGCCATATATTAGGGATTTCAGAGAGGTCAAACTAGCATGGCAGAAAGGGTGATGAGATATGAGGAGATAAAAAGAAAAAAAACAAATCAATATTGTGATGTGTGTGTGGGGGGGCGGGGGGGGGGGTGCAGTATGATTTGATTGTATCACCATAGTTATTGAAATAGGCGGAATTGAGAGTTAAGACAGAATTTTCTTATGTTTGCCGACTTTTACTCGTTTTACTCTTTCACATATGTCGTCAAGTATGTATTAGCTGTGAGAGAACGTTTTATAGGACTCTCCAAGTTAAATACATTCACTTAGAAGCCTTTGTAAGATTCACCTGTTGCTGGAAAGACGCAGCTGAGTCATTCTGATGGGAAAAAGTGTGCGGCTGCAAGCATCACCCCACCATCTGCTTCAGTGACCACCAGATATTAGTCTTATTAAGGATGAATCGTTTGGTTTTTGTCACAGCTTTATATTTACATATGAATGTTTAGTGTATTAGTAGCCCACTCTTTATTCACAACACTGTATTGCATTCCATTTTAAGATGTAAGAGGTGCTAACAGGAAAAGGGTGGGCACAGCCATTTCTGCACTCTGCCTTTTAGTAAACCTCTAATGTCGGTGTTTCAGTTGTCACCATGGGTACCCTTTCCAAACCTTCCTCCCAAGCTTTTACCTTCTCCTCCACATTGCATCCGACTTTCTTTATGTGGTAGCATAAACCTTTCACCTGCCCCGGTTCCCACATTACCAACTGTGAAGTCTCTATCCGGAGGGAATCAATCACAGAGAGCGACACAGCCAGCCAAAGTACTGTCTGTCTTTGAGAGGATGTAAGGATAGATAGATGGATGAATAGAATGGGGGAGAGGGTTAAGAGGAAAAGTAGAATTAGGAGGCATGGATGGGGCGGAAGAGAGGATCAAGGCACGGTGAAAGGTATGACAAGAGAGGATGAGAGGAAGGAGACAACGTGAGGGAGAGATGGCGAGAGGGGTCGGGAGGAAGGGAGACAGAGAGGGAGAGCAGTGCAGGGAGCTTTAATTGGTCCCTCTATCCACAGATGCATCACTATTTCATGTGCTGTTTAACCTTTGTGAGGCTAACTTAGATCAGGCTTCTACAGCCGTTTGCTACAGCAAAGGACAGAATGTTTCATTTCATAATGCTCGATGCCCACTCTCCACTCACAGAAATCAGTGTCCACAATCACAACACAAACTAGACAGATTTGCACAAAGCAAATAAAGTATGTTGTACTCTCTGTGAAGTTTTTTTTTTTTTTGGTTTCAACATAGTGATATGTGCATAGACACTTGTGGATAGAAGAATACAAATAAAATGTAAGTAAACATCCATTTGGTTAAACTCTAGCTCTGATGAATGACACAAAAGTGATTTAATAGTGATTTAACATACACCCAATTGATGGAAGCTTTTGTTTAATGATGGGTAGAATAGAAAATGGCCTAAGAGGCTGCATTGATAGCCACAATGGCTAAACGAACAAGGGAAACTGATTTAATGAAATTGAGAAATTGGGATTAACAGACGTCATCAATGTGTTAAAAAAAAAACACGTTAGGGCTACTTTGGGGCTTCTTGCTTCAGACTAAATATGATACATGAAGACCAAAAGCACAAAAGGAGTGTACTATATGACTATAAGATTTCTCTCTGGAAAGTCATCACAGAGACAATTATGTTATCCTTTGCTTCAATGATTGGTAGATAAACAGTAAAAACACCGGGGCCCTCTGTGTTTGCCATCTTGCTGCATGTAGCCATTTAGCGAACGAGAGAGCTGCATTGTTTTACGCCATGCTAATATCAGTCTGAACATAGCCGCAAAAGAAAATCCAAAGATCCGCTGAAGTACATTCTAGCAACACTCTCAGTGATCTCTGAGAAGTATACAGCTATAACCAATTATTAACAAAGATGTTACCAAAATAAAACAAACAAGAGAATTGTACGCACGTCCTCCTTATATGAAATAAAATGTGGTATGATTACGATATAAATCTCACTATAGATAGTAATGCATTCCTGTAGCATAGTGTATGAACAATGTTGATTGCTTTAAGGATGCCATCCCCACCACTGGATTCCTGTTATATCCAACAGGAGACAGGGAGGGGAAAGATAGGGACAGAGAGAAGAAAAGAGGAGAGAGACAGAGCACTCACTAAGGAGGCAAACCTACTTTCCATCATTATCCTGTAAAATATCATTTGATTGGCTGCTCAGTGGCAGGGGCCCCTGGTGGCTGCAGCTCTGTCGCCGCGGCTAAGGACGGAAACACACAGCTTTTCACTTTTGCTGTCAAAACTAGCTTTGCCCAAATGGTATCATTTTAAATGCCATGACAGAGGAAGGTGGAAGGAAGTGTGATGGGCCTAAGGGTATACATAGACCCCATATGCTAGTGACACTGATACAAGTGTAATTCTAGACTATTAGAGTGACACGGGAGATCCTCCCAAGCTCCCCCCACACACACACATGCACGCACGCACGCACGCACGCACGCACGCACACACACACACACACACACACACACACACACCCCCCAGATCACGAAGCAGCTGAAGGGGGGGCGTATGTGGTACAGGCTGTCATGCCATGAAAATTTAAGAAATTCTTTAACCTGGCCTTGCCTGATCCCGTTCTCCTTTGAATATTTTATAATGCCAAAATGATTTATTAACTTGAGACAGGTACAGCTCAGTAGGGCCAGGTAGAGCCACAGGGACAACAGCAGGGTAAGACCCACAGGGTGCCGCATCGATCAAAAGATAGAAGAATGCTTTCTACCTATTTGACAGTGGATGTGATTTCAATAATACTTTCTTTTTCTAATGGAAGTAGAGTGGAAGGGAAAGAAGAATTTATGTTTCAATGTAAGGCCTCCTCATTAAAAAAAAAAAAAAGAGACATTTTAAAGCTAATTCTAGTGAAGGTAAAACTAGAGAGGGACATGTTCAAGTACTTGTCTCCATCTGAACAAATTTTTAACCTATGAAAACAAAATTATGAAAGTTTCTCACAAAATACACATTTTAAACTCAGTTTATACTTTCTACATCTTTGTTTTTAAATGGATTGTATAGCAGGAGATGGTTAAACCTTTAAACCTAGTTAATGGGACTTGAGTATGGCTCTTTTCCACAGGAAAAACAAAATAAAAACACTGACAAGGATATTGTTAAAGTAGGTATAATATATATATATATATATATATATATATATATTTTTTTTTTAAACACAGTAAATTATGTACACACACACACACACAAACACACGTTAACTTATTTTGTAGCCTGCTGTTTACGGTTTCCCATTCAGACTAATAGCTAATGTTTATGATACAATGAATCCAAATCTGTCTGGGAGTATTTCCCTATAATTCCATCTCTTTTTATGGCTCATGATTGCCAGAGACACCGTTTGGCCAACAATGTCACAAAGGTCACTGAGCAAGGGTGGGCTGGGAGGAGAAATATGGCAAGCAGACACTCGATACGTCAACGAATCTATGTCGGAGAGAGAAACAGGAAATACAGAGAGAGGTAGAGAGTTTGATGTACAAAGAAAAAAAAAAGATACAAAGAAAGAGGACAGGAAGAGAGGGGAACCGAATGAAACAAAGGAAATGACACCACCAAATAGAGATAGAGAAGCATGAGCAGATAAATGAGACAGAAAGTAAGAACCATCGAAATGGAGCGAGGGTGAGGGAGCAGTGAAGCAGATAGTGCCCATGGGAGCCAGTGAGAGAACAAAAGCGGGCCCTTCTGCTAATTGACTGCAGAATTAGCCCCATCTCCCCCAGTGGGACTGTGGCGAATCAGTGGCAGATGGAGGCAGACTGGACACCAGAGCAGAAAAAAGGCCTGCAAAACCTGCCGTGAAGCTGCCCACAATTGTGGGTCACAACACCGCAACACGTTCCTTGTTTAACAGGACATGGCCAAGCACAGAGAAAGGACTGAGAGGGCTGGGAGGGATTAAAAAAGGTCAGAAGAGGAGGTTGGGACTGCTGGACAAGGGAGGGAGTGAGAGGAGAGAGGAAGGGAAGTGCAGAATCAGGCAAGTAATTTTGCTTTATTTATTTTTATTAAATCCTAAGGGTGAGTTCACTTAATCTGAGAAAATAATTGTCAGATTTATCGATGTTGAAAATAACGCCTTGTTTCCACATAACTCATACTGTGTATGTACAGTATATGCGACACAACCGGAATTCCATTCAGGGAACCTCGGTGATCTCCGATGTGTTGCAAAACTCCTCCTTCCGTTTCAGGCTCTTCCATTCAAATCAGTTGCTGGATATGTTGATAGTCAAATTGTGTAATTGTATAATTAAAAAGAAACTAGTTCAACACATTGTGAATTGAGTAATGTTATTTTGCTAAAATATATGGTTAGCATAGGCTACACCCCGTAAATCAAAGTTAAATAAAAGTGGGAGAGTTCGTTATTACGTTCACATGTATTCATTTGACCATCCTCCTCACTTACTTGTCGCCATATTGGGCCTGTTTTTGTCTCGGATATGCTCAATGCACATATTCCACAACACAGGACGGCGTCATATACAGGTTGAATATACACAAAATGATCTTTTCTCCAATCTCTGCGGTGACGTTTCTATTCATGGTGGTAAACACTTAGGGGCAAACTGTAAACTATACGGAATTACGGACACAAAACAAAACTGTGTGGAAGGATGTGTAATTGTTAATTGTTAGTTGCCGAACGTGAGCTGAACTTGTAGTAGTATGTCAGTCATCTTATTTTTATTAGTTTAGTTTAGATTACCCTCAAACTGATTGAGCTTTTGTCACAAGCTGGCAGTTTTTAGGTACTAAGCTATATGACCTCATGTTGGTTTTAACTCAAAACACATTTTTATTTACAGGCATTTGAATCCTCCTGATGTGACTGAATTATGTTTTAGTGAGCCATGCCTGTGAGCTGGTAATGTGTGCCTGAGCTGTGTGCATTGTTGTTAATGTCTGTGTTTCTTTGTCTGATTTTAGATACCTACTTTGGTCAACGTGGAGAGTTTTTAATTGGGCTTTATAAATAAATTTGATTTGACTATTATGTGAATTTCTTACCAAATTTCAGGGAAAAAAACAGGATAAGTGATACACTTTCCAGTTACAATACCCTTAAAACATAAATACACAAACCTCGCTAATGAGAGTCCTAAAGATCTAGACTGTTATATCACATATGATATATCAGGCAGCAGTGCAACGATTTCGTTAAAACTGGAAGGATGATGCATTTTGCCAGTGTGCAAATTGGAGTTTACCAAAAAACATTTTAATAGTAGATTATGACAGATGCCACTAGGCAGTTTTATTTATTTTTTACATAAAACTATGACCCAAACTTTACTTTAAATACAAACAAAATAATTTGGTATAAATTAACAAAGGTAATTGGACTTCACCTAAAAAAATCTTTGCCTGTTGCTCTGCCATGGGATGTCTACTGTTATCAGTATATTTGCAAAGTTCCTAACAAGCTGGTAACAATTAGCAGCAAAGTTCAATATACGGTACATTTGCTAAAATGTACTTATATAAAAATACATACATACATTAATACTGCATTTTCTTGGATCATGGTCTGTGATTTACAAACATCTTAAACGTCCATAAATGGGAAAATAAACTATTGTCAAGAATTATTTATAAATTCATCATTTTCTCATGTCAAGTTTCAGAGCTTTAACTAAATTATTAAAATATGAATCAATAACTCCCCAGATGTCAGGTTCCAAAATACTGATAAAAGGATGGATGACTGTAGTACACACACACACACACACACACACACACACACACACACCCTGCATAATCAAGTAGCTACTGTTACTATGAAGTTGAATTACATTGCTCAAAGCACTATTTTAAAGTGCCATTCCTCTTTCTAGGGATTACTCTGAGGAATGTATTTACAGTTTCTTTCTCTCATATAAAGGCTGTATGGAAATCAGAGGACTACAGACACCACTCATAGGCTGTTTTGAAATTCAAAGAAGGTGTGGAGTAAAACTATATTGTCCTTTTGAGGATGCAGGAGGATGCTTTCCATTCTGTGCTGCACCATGACTGTCATAGTAATCTGATATGACAAATTCACATACAGTGGATTAGCTGCCGGTGGTGAAAGCCAGAGCGGTTAATATTTGTTGATGTTGCTTTTATCCAGCAGGTCAGGTGTCCCTGGGCTGTGGTTACCCTGACGCAGAGGAAAGGAGAGTAACGGAAAGGACAAAAAAAGGAAAAGGAGAGGAACCTAAAGGAAAGGGAACCTTCTTTTTTTTTTTCTGGCAACCAAGAAGAGTAAAAAAAAAATAAAAATCTCAGGGCCACTGGGCCTGCTCATCACTTTATATGCTGTCAAAATCTTTGATGTTCCCCGACTCTTGATGTCGGGGGCTATGAAAAATGCTTAGCTCAATTTAAGCCTCTCGCAAAAAAGGGCTAACAACTGTAATTAAATCATTAAATTCTTGTCTACGCTTCACAGAGCATAGAGAAAATTAACTTCCCACCAACCTCATTTTCTACTTGAACATGAAATAATGATTTTTTTTTCTCAAGCTCATATAATTACAAAGCTAACATCTGATAGAGTCAGCATCCAGGGGGGATTATCACATGCATGAGTATTAGACCTCATTACCAGCTTGACTGCAAAATTATTACATCTTGTAATTGGATGGTGAGATTTATACACAGATTGGCCGGGTTTCTGTAAGATTGTAATTACAAGCTTCATTGGTTTGCTACTTATCGGAACTTCACAGAGAAAACAACTGGTAAAATGAAATGAGCATTTCATTAACCTATCGCCTTATCAGGGGAAAAACCTGTGTAACGTTCATGTATGCATTAACATAAATAGGATCATTCATTCTGCCGCCAGATAGCCTGGGCTGGAGTTTTATTTTCTTTCTTTCTTTTTTTTTTCTAGGCAATGAGGGTGGAGGGTAGAGAGAAAGAGGGTGGCGGCGGCGGTGCTGGTTTGATTGCAGTCGGGGTGGGAGGGGAGGAGGTTGGTGGCAATATTCATTCATTTTCACAGAGTTTATTTAACCTTCATAATCCTGTGTTGATGGGGAACGGAGGGAAAAGGGACACAGAGGGAAAGAGGGGGAAGCGATGGAGCCATGGGGTAGGGGAGGGCTGCAAAGGGGTGAGTGGGAAAAGGAAAAAATAATAATAAATTAGTTGTCTAACGTTACAAGGGATGAACTCAATATATCTATTACTTAAAGACTAACTGACTGTGAAAGTGCTCATTTCACGAGAGACGAGGCAGCGAGCTGGCGGGTACTCATGGGGCTCTGAGGTGGCTGCTCTTCTCCTTCTCTCTCTCTCTCTCACTCTCTCTCTCCCCCTCCCTCTCTCGCTCTCTCTCTCTCTCTCTCTCTCCCAGCTTTGATGTTTCCCCTTTCACTGTTAACAAACTCTGGCCGTGTTCCCCTCTTGCTCAAACACAACGGCAGGTGCAGATTGGATGCCCACATAAATAACCTCCTCACACAATGACACCATGGGATCGATCTAGATTTTGATGGGTGCTGCTGCTCGTACAAAAGGAGTGTGTGTGTGTGTGTGTGTGTGTGTGTGTGTGTGTGTGTGCGTGCGTGTGCGTGTGTGTGTTAAGACGGGCTGAGCGGAGAACAAATGGGGACGAGCAGGATGGGACAGAAGGAAATAAGGTGGAAAAGGGGGTAACAAGAATGATAGAGGGGCAGGGAGGAGGAGGGGGGGTATAAAATGGTTCAATTACAAGCCGAACACTATTTCTATCTTCTTAACAAGAGATTTCATGGTGTGGGCCAGTGTTTGGCAGAAACAGCTGAGTGCCACTAATGCTACAGCATTACACTGCGCCAGATCAGCTGGCCTCTTTTGAGATGAGAGACAGTTGTTATTGAACTTCATTGTCCAGATTGGTTTCTTTTTCAGCTGGGATCAATGATGCTTCAACAAGGGCGTGATGTAAAAAGCCGTGCTGCAACCTGCCACCCACCCCGAGTAACACCATCACCGAACTTGGCATAGAAGAGTGCACCCTTGTTCCTTTAAGGGCTTTTTGATTTGCCCTTGTATAGGTGAACTTTTCCACAGTAAATGCGGTCTAAAGCCTGCAATCCAATCCAATCAGATATCTTGTAAGCACGTTATCTAATAGAAAATTTAAATAAAGGTAACATTTGAATGACTGCCCAACACACTTAACATCAGATTCTACATGTCATCTATTTTAGCAGGAACCAAGTAAGTTTTGAGAAAACAAAATGTTCCAGTTACACACAAATGTTTGAGAGTTTTGATACGTTCTCCCAGCTGAATATGAAATAGCTGTGTTGGGTAAGGTTGGTATGGTAAGCAGAAGGGAAAATATGCTGTGACACATGAGCCACATCTGCAAGTAAGTTTTATAAACTATTCTGATTGATGGTACATCATGTCATATCCACATTAACGGTATGACTGGTGACTCTGTACACGAACAACAATGAGATGAAAAATCACAAACACAGCACAGCGTGCTCTGTCATCTTATGTTTTGAATGTGCCGAAAATGATGTATTTGATTATTAAAAGAGGTTAAGGTATCAAGGAAACCAAAACAATTCACAGCACTGTATTTATTGTTTGGTTGTTATTTGTTTTCCACTGAAATCTGAATTACAGCAAAGACAGCCAAACCATGAGCCATTGTAAGAAAGAAAGTGCCTGCACGCAAAGTGTAATATCAACTATTGTTTCTGATTTCCAGAAAATATACTGTAAGCATGATCTGAATCATGTCACTCGTAGTGAACAAAGAATGTGCAGTTCAAGGCAATGTCATTATTTCATTTTGAGATTCTGGGCTAAATGTAACCAGACACAGAATACAACAGTTTGTTGCTAAATACACATCAAGTTGTGAACATATTTGTATTATGACTATGACTGAACTGTCATTTAGCTCATGTGTTTAGCTCTCAATAAGAATTAAAATGATTATAAAAGGGTAGACAAATACATACATTGTTGTCAATGTGTCTGTGTATAGCTCCTGTTCATTGTTTCTCCTGACGAACTTATCTGAGCCACAAAAAAATGATCCAAACTATGTCTTGAGCATCACCAAATGACATATCTATGGTTGGATACTCTGAGGCACTGAACCAGATTCTTTTTTTTTTAGCTCATATTGAGGCTTGTCATGGTTGTCTAAACAGAGAAAAAGAAGATTCCATTTAGGTTGTCCCTGCTCAGCTGCAATGGGAAGATCTAATCTGTGGCACAAAGAACTAATCTGACACATCAATAGCCTGTAAACCCTTTTGGAACCATGTTTATTTTTTAGGGTGTTTGTCCTCTAACAAGCCCCTCCCCTTTCCCAGCTCACAGTGTCTATAACTCATTACTGCATAAGTGATTTTGACAGACTGCTGTTTTCATCTGTGACCCCATAACACCCAAGGCTAGAGGGTGGGACCAATGGTTACCCCACTCAGGAGCCATGATGACATCAATAATTAGAATTCAAATAGTAGTCTGTGGTCCCACAGCTGTCAAGAACAATATCCTGTGACATAAATTGGTCAGGTGAAAGTTAACTGTCCACTGAAGTAACGCTAAACATGCACATGTTCTATTTTTGTTCATAAAAGGACTGAAAAGGAATAGCATTCATACCTAATATTCTAATATCTGAAAAGTCAGACTTGTTTTTTTTCTCTCCAGTGTTTTTTTAGGCTTGTGTGTTATAACCAATAAACCACTCCAGGAAGTGAAACCCCAAAGCAACTGAAACAGAGTCAGTCTGATCAGTGATCAAGGTGATAGCAATGCTGTTAAGAGCGAGAGGCCTAGGCATCCTGGGGAGCATGTCCAGTAACATAAAGACAGCAGGTTTTCAACTACTATCAATAGTTAGTACAAAGACACAACAAAGCAAATAGCAGCACAACATCATAACAGATAAAAGAAGCAGCCTCATTAAAATTCCATTCGTCATGCTTTCTGTTGATCATTTTATCTATAAGTCTATCCCTTACACCAATATCAAAGGGTGCAATTTCAAAAGAATACTTCAGTATACAAAAATCTTCTTCCCTAAGAAGGCCGCTCCTTAAAATTCAATTAACAAATAAACGTGGGAATTGTATCATCTGAAAGCAGATTTGCATGCTCCCGTTTCTGAGGCAGCAAATAAACATTTGAAATGGGGAGACTAACTCTTATGAATATTTCTGAGCTAGTGTTTCAAACCAATGTTTGAGTCTCCCTCATTCCGATTTAGCATAAAATTAGACATTGGACAAAAAGAAGACTTTGATATTGCTGGTTTTTTTTGTCCAAAGTCTTTCACACATTTACTGTACTTTGCATATATCTGCAACTAAATTGTGCAGATGTGCACATACAGTACATACTGGGAGTCTGGGGCTTGCAGCCTGTAGACTCAATGCTCATAATAATTCAGTCGATTATTCATGGAGAAGTTTAAATACCAAGTAATGGAATTAGTTTGTGAATTGCCAGAATGGTTAATTATCTTCTGCAGTCTTAGCTGCTGAATTGTACAGAATTTGTAAATCTATATGCAACAGGTTTTAAATTAGAACGTTTTCATAGTCAATGAAGGTAAATTAAATTGGCGGAGTTACTTTAAATTAGGAGAATGGGAAATCTTCTCTTCTCTAAACTCAAAGCTTGAAGTTCTCCTTAAGGTCGCTCACTGCAGTTGCAAATAGCTGTGCTTACAATGTTAAACGTCCCATTTGAAAAATAAATTTCACATAAAAACACTTTATGAGTTCTTAATGTTAATCCTCTTGGGTCAACACTGCAATGAAACACTCCGCTCAATGCAGTTAAAACCTTTTAAAGGCTAGTAAATGCTATACTTCCTCTTTGTTGCCCTCTCTCTCTCTCTCTCTCTCTCTCTCTCTCTCTCTCTCTCTCTCTCTCTCTCTCTCTCTCTCTCTCATTGGCTAGCTATAGCTATTCATTAGCTCCAGCCCCTATGGCAATGAGAGTCTTTAACCTCCATTAGATCTAATGTTGATATGTTTCCCCAGCAAAGAGCCAAAACAATTAACACCCCTTCTCACATTTCTCTCCCCTTGGCCCCTAACCACATCAAAATCTGGGCCCACCCGTTCATTACCCACCCCTGAGAATGCCCTTGGGGAGGAAAAAAGTCAGATCCTTGGCTGTTGTCTTGTGTATGGTATGCAGTTAGAAGCCAGAATGAGTTATGGGAAATTTGTCAACAATAATTTAGAACTGTGCTTTCTCTATAACTTTGCATCAACGTGTCAGCGAGCGATACTTATTTGGATGAGCTATAGCATGATAATACTTAATCATGATGAGGTAACACCTCCTGAGCTTAGGGTTTGGTCATGTTTTTTTTATATTTATTACACATTCACCAGCAGCGGTGGTGGTGTTCTTACTGCAGTAGCCTATCATTATTGAACTACAGTGCCGGAAAATATACTCTGCTGAGTGGGACTTACTCTAAATGCACCTATTTGGACCTTTTCCAATGCTTTCTCCTTGAAATAACATTAAGCCACTACTAATTTGCAACAGAAACTATGTTTTGAGCAAAATGTAATGAATCCCAGATTTTGCCATTTTTATCAACATAATGACGACGAATTCCCAAAATGCTGACACTGCACATATCTGCAAAACGTCTACTGACGATGTGTTTTATTTGTTTGTGTTCTACAAAACCAACACACACTAAAGCATGATTCAACTTTTGCATGGTTATGTTTTGGCACTCACGACACTTGGTTAAGAGTTGGGAAATATTTTGGTCTCGGTTTGATAATTAAAAAGACAACAATGACTTGAAGCACAAGACAGGGCATGTTCTCTTTATTAACATTTAACTGAAACCACGACCTTTCCCAAACTTTAACCAATAAGCTTCTGTTGCCTTAACCCAAACACGTGGAACTTATATCTCAAACCCCACTGTCAACATCAAAGTATGTTACTTGTAAAAAGATAATTGGCTAAAGAAATTAGTAGTACATAAACCCATTTGTATGATAAGAGGGATCAAAAAAACAACAAAGTAAATATGTTTATTTGATCAAAATCTGGAAGGCAATCATGTAGAAAGTCATAACCTTAAGGACTTGCTTTTATGCACATGGTTGTCTTGAAGCCCAGCTTGAATTAACTAATTAACTAATTTTAGGCAAATGCAATCCATGTGATAGTTCTTTCCTTTTAAATACCTACAACAAATCTAAGGCTGATCAGCGCATAGACATATACATAAAAGAAAAGTACATAAATTTGAATGAATGTCCATTTGAAGCCTTCAGTGCTTTAAGATCCTCTATGGGCCCAAGCAGACTGACGCCCCGACATTCTAGTATTGTATCATCCTGTGGTGGAATGTAACGTAGTACCTTTACTGAAGTACTGTACTTAAGTACAAACTTGAGTTACTTGTACTTTATTTGAGTCTTTTCTTTTCATGCCAATTTCTACTTCTACTCCGCTACATCTCAGATAGAAATATTGCACTTTTTTACTCCACTACATTAATCTGATATATTTAGTTAACTAGTTATTTTACAAATTAAGATTTCTGCACACATAACACATGCAGTTTATAAAAGACTATGTTTTATTAGAAATGAAACTACCCAACAATATAACGGCCTACAAGTCCAGCTGAAATAGCCAAATAAACAAGACAGAACTGTTTTCTAAAATGTGAGGATTTTTCTGCATTGAATACTTTAACTACATTGTCCTGATGATATTTACATACTTTTATTTAACCCTCCTGTTGTCCTCGGGTCAAATTTGACCCGTTTTCAAAAAGTTCTTATATCAGAAATGTGGGTTTCTTTTAACCAAATTGTCAAAAGAAATAACGTGGATGGTTCCATATACAACGCTCTTCACAAGTAAATGAAATGATCAGCTCACTACTTTCATAGAATTTGGGTGTTTTAGTCAATTGTATAGCATTTGAAAAAAGATTAAAAGAACGTCAGAAAAAGTGCCGAAAAAAATCGATAAAAACATCAGTAAAAGTGACAAAAAACTTGGAAAAAAGTGCCTAAAACGTCAAAACATTTCCAAAACATCGGGAAAAGCGACAAAAGTGTCAAAAAAAGACGACCAAAACACGGAGAAAAGTAAAAAAAAAAATGTACACGGAAAAGCAAAGTTGCACAGGTTAAGTAACATTTTCAATGCATGACTTTTACTTGTATTTTTACAGTGTGGTATTAGTACTGTTACAGTAAAGGATCTGAATACTTCTTCCACTACTGGTGTCATCTGAGGTCAACATATTTATTACCCTGTACCTGTTGCAGGGACTAAGCATGCAAAGCAAACGGTACCGCATCCAACTGCTGCAAAGTAACTTTAAACTTAGTAGCAATTTGAGCTCAGAAGCTCTTTGTCACTTTAAAACCGGGGAACACCACCCCTCCGAGTGTTTAGCTGTCAAGTGCATAACGTCTTAACCTTCTAAGACCCAGAATAGACCTCTTTCATTAACCAGGAAATTCCTAGTTCCCTTACCTATAGGTGTGGTGCAGTTGTCTGGGTATCAAATGTCTCACAGTAACACCAGTGGTCCTCTGACTCTAACCCACAGCTAAATAGTCCAGTTGCTCTGACGCAGTTCAGGGAGTACGTTTGGAACCATGCGTGAGTGTCAGTGAGTGTGCATGTTTGTGTGCGATGTTAAAGGGAATAGGTCTGACAAATGCGATGGTCCATTCATGTCATTGATATCCATCTAATCTCCTCTCTTCAGGGGGGAAAAAGGAGTTTTGGTTTTAAACACTTAATTTTGGTAATCTGCAAGAAAAGCACAAAAGGTACATTCTGCGGATTCTTAACCTTTCCTCAACTTTGGCACTCCCAGAGGCAGGAAAGGAGTATCTTTCACCACAGTTATTAGTTCACAGAGACACCCTTGACCTCTGCGCTGGTAGCCAACTGTCAACATAACTGCTGTTATTGTAACGCAGGTTCACTCTCTTTGACTTCTATTGGAGTCGTTCAGGTCTATGTGTTGGCCCAGTTCCTAGAGGCCCAGGTTCAAATATATCAGTTTCAATTCAACTGAATTAGGCTAAATTATAAGACCACATTGCCATGACCCCCCATACTCACATTTTATAGTTTTAACAACCATAAAGTACAACCGGCTATTTTGAGTGACATTATGTAGGTGATATTTTCATTAAAAGTTAAGAAAATTGTATACCTTTTAGAAGAAAAAAAATATGACAATGATTATAGCTCCGGTCATTTGCAAAACAGGACATTTGTGTTTGTTTGCATATTCATACATGCGTCTTCTTGAGAAAAAAACCTTTAAAATTTTTTTACAAACATCATGAACCCTAATCTTGGATATGATTTGTAAAGCACTGCTCTCATTTCTGTTTTGAAACAGTCAACTTTGAAAATGACGTTAACTTAACTTTTTACTTTTACTTTTCTCTGTATTTTGTTTTGTTTATAATTTTCAATTAATAGAATACCTGATGTGTTTGTGCTGTCATTTACGCTGCCATTTTTTTTTTCTAGCTTAGACATGAGTGAGGTGTCTACCCTCCAACATTTACTGATTCTTCTTAATAACAATAAAGATTCAAACTCTATATGTTATCAGAGTACATGATATCTTCATTTTAGGTTTTGTAGGTGACAGTTTGGGTGGATGTAGCTGAGCTTACTAACCATTTTTACGCTCATCAATAATAAACACATTGGTGATGTACTTCTTTTTCTGCAGAGGGCAGGTATCAAGAATATAAAAGTGTAAAAATAGGTGACAGGAAATTTAAAATGTGGAACACAGGCTGTTAAATAAAAAAGAACTATGTCCACCACCTGAGTGACTTTTGAGAATGTGGCCATTGAGGCATAACAGCTTATGAAGAGCCTCCTGTAGATTTACATGATAAAACTCTCTAATATGAGCAGCCTGAGGATTTTCTTTTCTTTCTTTTTTTTCTTTTTTTTCTTTTTACAAAGGGAGAGAGTATTCAAAAAGTGTTTAGTTATAACGGTGTGTGTGTGTGTGTGTGTGTGTGTGTGTGTGTGTGTGTGTGTGTGTGTGTGTGTGCGTGCGCGCGTGTGCGTGCGTGCGTGCGTGTGTGTCTGTGTGTGCGCGTGCGGATAGGCCACAGATGGTGAAAGCCCGTCTGTTTCGAGGAAATACATTGGAAGTGAACGTGTTGTGGACAGAAAGGGATGGAGGGCGAAATGATCCGGAACAAAGTTTGTTCTCTTTGCCTCTCTCCCTCTCCCCCCTCTCTCCCTCTCTCTCTCTCTCCGGGTTGAAGCTAAGGAGCTTGTGTTGTTAATGAGAGTTTAACAAGACCCAATAAATCAGTTAATGGTGATGGTTTATTGCCTTCAACACGTGTCATTGTTTACCAAGAGTCAAATATATATTTCTCAAAAAAACAAAAACGTTTTCTTCATTGAAAACATAAAAACCGCAAAACCAGTGTATAGTTGCAATCTTAAAATTCAATATTATTGATATCATGACTGTTATAATTTTAATTTTAATTTAAATATTTAATTATATTACCATTATTATCATTATTATTAAATCGTTGCATTCCTTTATTCTAACATTTTTTACCACGTTTTCTCTAATGTCTCTTTCAAATTCTATTTAGAGAGATTTTCAGTTTTCCTACTCACAGCCCCCCCACCCTCCTCCACCAACCCACCACAAGCACCATATTTAGCCCCCTGCACACATTTCCAGCGGGTTATCACAATTGCCATTCCTCCCCTCCTTTCTGATGTGTTACCCAGATTACCATCAGTGCCCCTCAGATATTTTTAACAGATCCTCGGCGCTCGGCAATATCCACTCGGAGCCATCTGGTGCAGATCAAAATCTACTGACTTCTTGGGCTTCAGTCGTTAAGGCATTAAATCTAGATCTACAGAATACCCCTTCGTTGACTCGGGAGGTGGGTGATATAAGAATCTAATCAAATAAAAATAGAACTGTTAAAACATGAACAGCCCCCTCTCGTGAGCCACATGGCGGTGTCAGGAGTGGGCAGCTATAGGAAAGCAGAGGTTACCGTCCGAGCCTTTTCTTTCTCTGAGCTGGGGAATGGATAAGGGACCAAAAGCTACAGCATCTGATTTTTTTTTTTTTTTTTTTTTTTTTCAACTCTTGTGGAATTATATATTTTTTTGAAATCCTATTTTATAAAAGAAAAGAAAAAAAATTAAAGTTGTGCTTTTTAGGAAAAAAAAAAAGTCACAGTTTTAGTGAACATGTTTCTGAACCGTCACGGATAAATCATGCTTTTCATGCTCACTTTTTTTGAGTTAATGTGTTTAAAATGAAGTCAAGACGCGCTTTAAATTAAAATAGGGACTCAAAATGCACAAAGGTAATATGTTGTGGCGCGTCCAGGGAATCAGCTGACTTTAACAGCCTGGTGCCTTCGGTGTTTGGCTTTTTCTTCATTCCTTTTCACTCAAAACAAGGAAACGTGAAGTGGCTCTGTTGTTACAAAGGACAACAACAATCTGTTTTAAGTCCACACACACACACACACACACACACACACACACACAGAGACAGACAGACACACGCGCGAGTGCAGATGGAAAGAGGGTGAGAAATAGAGAGGGAGCATTTGGCTGATTATGAAGGAATCAAAGAAAACTAAAACAGAAGTCAATGAAAACGGGCATAATTAATAAATCATATGGAGCGATGTGCATGCTTTTTCTTAACTTCCTTTGACTTTTTGGAGGAAAAGCTTTTCGGAAATTAGCTATTTAATCTTTAAACTCACATCGCAGGGACATGGGTGAAATGTAATACTTAATTTATTAATTTGTTAAATGTATTAAAATAATTGATTTTAGAAGGCCTCATCTTAATAAACACATTCAAACTAATACCTCGATTTCACAAGTGCATACGTTTTGAAAACATTAGATGAAGAACACTACAAAGACTAAATACCACTTGGAAGAAGACACTTTAGGAGTAAATGAGTCACTGTGTATTAAATAAACGCACCAGCAGCCCGTGATAGCAAATACTAATTCCTCTGCGGAGAGGGATTTTACCTCTTTAATTACACTTTCAATCTATTCAAAGTTCCTTCTTCTGACGGGTTTACTTCCCCCTGTGTCGGACAGCTGTAAAATCGTGTAGACAGGTTGTCATACAACAATCAAAGCCTTCGGTGAATGGACTCTATTGCTTGAACATTTAACATACAATAAGTCCAAACACGGAGGGAGAGAGGGAAAGAGAGAGAGAGAGAGAGAGAGAGAGAGAGAGAGAGAGAGAGAGAGAGAGAGAGAGAGAGAGAGAGAGAGAGAGAGAGGAGAGAGAGAGAGGCCCCAGCCAATGTGCTCACTCTACATTCACATTATCCACATTGCTCCAAACGAGGAGGAGCTTGCAGGCTCAAGTAGGGGATGCCAATCAAAGCATCAACTTCAAATTGTATCTGAGAGATCAGCCTGGAGACCTCAGGGCCAGGCGCGTCAGTCGGAGCGCAATTGTTGATCAGATCACATCCAGCGGACTTTGCGCGAGAAAAGAGAGGAAGCCGAGATTTAAGAGCGGCTTGTTATGACTGCATACCATTGTATGTCTGTAGTAGCTGTGACTTTGGCTTGAACACTTTCCCTTCACTCCTCCGGGTTCTTTTTTTCTTTTTTCCTCTCGCACACTTTTTTTTTTTTTTTTTATTTATTTTTAACGCACAGTTTTGTCGGACGATACAGCCGTGCGACTATCCGGCGGTGGAGATGTCTTTCCCCCAGCTAGGCTACCCGCAGTACTTAAGTGCCTCCCAGGCGGTGTACGGGAGCGAGAGACCGGGAGTGCTTACGCCTTCGTCCCGGGGAGGGAGCACCGAAATCGGGGGAAGTCCGTCCGCCACCGCAGCGGCGGTCACCTCGGTGTTGGGCATGTACGCCAACCCGTACGCACACAACTACAGTGCTTTCTTACCTTACACCAGCGCGGACTTGGCACTTTTCTCACAAATGGTAAGAATTCATGTTATTTTTATTGTGTTGCCGTTTACGGGTCGGTGTTGCACAGACGATTGTTTATGCTTGAGGTTCCCACCGCTGTCTGAAAAATAAAAATATAAAAATAACCGAGAAAAACTGGGTAATCCCATCAAAACGCATTAAGAAATGCCAATGCATTCTTGTTTGTCAGATTTGTTTTTAAATATCGATTGCTAAATATAAGTTCATATTTTCTCGTTTTTTCACAGTTCAGTGTTTTGTTTGGCTGAGTTACAAATGTGAAAAAAAAGTGTGAGCTGTACATGCAAACAAGAAGAAAAAAATGGGACACGGAATGATTTATTTGCCCATATAGAAAAATATGTAAACAAAAGATTTAATTCACACCAACCACATGGTTAGTATATCATACTGTTAGAACCAGCGATTGCAAAGTTTAAATAAATTTCACGAAAGAAGAAAAAAAAACACACCTGCTCAATAGATCTGCGTTTTAGCATGTAAGAAAAAGTAAGGAAAAAGTTCCTTCTCATCTCATCTCACCCCCCACCCCAACACAAAAATAAATATGAACTTATTTTTTTTTTTTTTTATAATCAGATCGTTAGAAATAATCTCCACCATATAACACAAGCTTAGGCTATAAAAATGCAATCAGTTTTAATCATGTAGGCTTTGTTTTTCTCCGGTATCCTCCTGTCATGGTTGAGTGCCACGTGGGTTTTTACTGTGTAGATGAAGATTTGTCAGAAATGTTTTGGCCTCAAATACACCTGGTGGTAATAGTTAACTTGCAGTGTGTTAATGTGTTGGCAAATGTGTGTGCACCAGGCCCATAGGCAGTGACCATTGCGCTAAAGCTTTAAAACAAGAGCTGGAACCGATCGATATGTTTGAGTGCTGTGCCCAAAGCAAATAGAACCGAAGCGAGTTGGACGTGTGGCACGCTGAGAAAACTTCACTTAGGCCTTAAAAAGTGCTTTGACATATAGCCTGGGCTCCTGGAGGAGTGTGGAGGAGGAGGGGGGGGTGTTTGGCAGGTAAACAGAAATGCCATAAAGCTGGCAGTTTGCAAGATGTGTGTTCACAATGATGCGACGAACTTTCTCTCGTCCTGTTGACTTCATTTGTTCCGTTTTGAAACTGTATAATAATAATAATAATAATAATAATAATAATAATAATAAAAAAAGGTATTTGCCTTTAAGTGAGCATTTGTGCAGGCGCAGGCGCAGGTGACGCAGGCCTAGCATGTTGCAAGTTGAGAAGCTCAGTCAGGTGTAACTCGTTTTCTTTGGACTTGTTTGAGTTGCAGATATAGGCCTACAGTGGTGAAAAGCATTGGAGCTATATTGTAAAAAAAAAAAAAAAAAAAAAATGAATATAGTCTCAATGCAATATTTTACAATTCAGTGCAAGGCACTAATTATGCATGTTAAATGTTATACTATTATACAATGTTATCTTTCATTTTGAAGGGATCCCAGTATGAGCTGAAGGACAGCCCTGGCGTCCATCCTGCCAGCTTCGCAGCCCACACGTCCCCGGCCTTCTACCCGTACAGCCAGTTCCAGTACGGGGACCCGGCCAGGCCCAAGAACGCCACCCGGGAGAGCACCAGCACCCTGAAGGCCTGGCTCAACGAGCACAGGAAGAACCCGTACCCGACCAAGGGGGAGAAGATCATGCTGGCCATCATCACCAAGATGACGCTGACGCAGGTCTCCACGTGGTTCGCCAACGCCAGGAGGAGGCTCAAGAAGGAGAACAAGGTGACCTGGGGAAGCAGGAGCAAAGAGGACGGGGAGGACGGGAACTTGTTCGGCAGCGGGGACGAGGCGGAGAAAAACGAAGACGAGGAGGAGATTGATTTGGAGAGCATAGATATCGACAAAATCGACGACAACGACGGGGATCAGAGCAACGAGGACGATGATGACAAATCCACGGAGGGGAGCAGGGAGCACAGGGGCGGCGTGGGCGCTGGGGGGGAGCTGGACAGCTTGGAGAAAAGACGGGCTTTCGCCCTGCAGGCCCACGAGGCCTTTGACAAATCTAAGAGCACAATTACAGCTCACCCAGGGAGTAAGGAGAACGCGGACGGCAACAACAACAACACCACCAGAGTTTTGTCCCCGGATAGACCCGGGAGCTTTCCTCTCCCGTCTAACAATAAGCCGAAAATCTGGTCTTTAGCAGAGACAGCCACTAGTCCAGATAGTTCCTCTCAGAAAGCCACGTCCCCGTGTGGCCCAGCGGCCACCACTCACACATCAGCGCCGCACCACCAGATCCAGACCCACCCGGCCTTCCTGCCCAGTCACGGACTGTACACCTGCCAGATTGGGAAGTTCCACAACTGGACAAATGGGGCTTTCCTGGGCCAGAACTCCCTGCTAAATGTGAGGTCGTTTCTGGGAGTAAACCACCACCACCACCACCACAACCAGCAGCAGCAGCAGCAGCACTTGGCGGCCCAGCAGCAGCCGACTTCAGTGGTGGTGTCGCCGGGAGCAGCAGCAGCAGCACTCAGCAACGACAGCAAGGCCCCGGCGGAGACACACAGTCCCAAGCACATAGGTAAGGGGGGTGGGGGAACGCTCGCTGCGCGTGCACGCGCATACACCTCACATACAAGTTTTATATAGGCTACTGAACGGAACATAACGTGTGTTCCACACCTAGGCCTATGCGTGTTTCTTTTGTATATTTAATTATAACAGCAATGCACTGTGAACACATGCACGTACGAGTGGGTTACATATACACACACTTAAATCCACCGTGTTCACATTAACACAACAGTGGGCTCATTTTTAGTTCAACATGTTCACACAAGCAGACAACATCGGCCAAAATTGATCCAGCTTTTGACTTATTTCCTTTTTTTTTTTAGAGCACGAAAACGGTGTACGGTCTGATTCACCTCCAACGCAGATCCTGAAGTCTTCCTTTCGACCCATCCATGACAGGTGAGGCAACTTTTTGCTCTTTTGCTCTTGCTGATTGTTGGAAACACGTTGCCATAAGAAAATGACCATCCCCAGCCTTCTATTCAAATTATACATTGCATCAATCAAAAATATAAACCGATTTAGGCTTCTTTTTTTTCCCCCAGCTATGTAATTTATATAACAGCTATAATTAAAACAACTAAAATAAGCATGGGCGTTAGGAAAGGTCTTGATTACATAAAATATTCAACAAATAAATACGATTATAAGGGTATGTAAACTGTTTTACGAATCCCAGTATATAAACCTAACTTTTATGTCTGGCAGTTATTTATTATTTATTTTTTTTAACAACAGTGGTAAGACTACAAAATAAAATAAATAAAACACAGTTTGCTTTGCGGGTGACAGGGGTCTTGACTCCCATCCCACACCCCCTTTAATTCCTGCCCTCTGGGGAGAGTGTGGCTACTTATCAAGTCACCGAGTAAAACGGGCTCTGTCTGGGCTGTGTGCTTTCCCTAAAGACCCCTGGGAGAAGCCGGAGCCCAGGGGAGCGCTCTTACCGAGAGGGGGAGAAAAAAAAGTTTACCTCTGTTTCAAGTATTACAAAACACCCCCTCTCTGTAAGCAATAGGCATATAGAAAGAACAAGCATTTACGGGAATTAAAAATGTGGGAATGGGATTTGTTTCCACACATATATCATATTATTTTCAAGTAAAAAAATGATTTATTATTATTATTATTATTATTATTATTATTATTATTATTATTATTATCATTATCATCATTATTATCATTATTATTATCATCATTATCATCAAAGAACGTAAGTGAGGGATTGGAGAGGGGGACTGCAGTCTGTTTTAAATCAGAGATGTTGAGCCAGCCAATTGAGATGCATATTGAAAGCCGCTGTCCCAACACGGCGGGGGTATTTATCTACCTTTCTGTGTTATTCTTTCTCCAGATCCTCTCTGCCTTCCAGCGCCAGGAATCCACAAGACGCCACGCAACGGGTCCTCGCCGCTCTCTCCTCGGCTTGATCAAGACTGTATTTTTTTTTTTTTTCGTGCTTGAAAAAAAAAAGAAAAAAGAAAAGAAAAAATAGGAAAATGACTTTTACACTCCCTAAAAAGGACACTGAGAAATAATAATGCATCGTAGCATTCAGTCGGTACAGAACAAATGGCGTAATTTGGTAATATCCTGTGGATGGATGGATTACTTCCTCTATTGTTGTGTAGCCTATAATCGCGCCTATAATGTTACTCTCTCTTTCTCTCTCTCTCTCTCTCTCTCTCTCTCTCTCTCTCTCTACTTTGCCCAGGCAGACTGGGACATTTTGGTAGGCTTTTTACTTTATTATTATTATATTATTATTTTATTTTTGTCTCTATCTTGTGTTTTTGGTGTCCTTTCTTTAATGTAAATACCAAGTGATTTAAATTTGTAAATAGGAAGCGTTGAAGGAATTTGTCCAGATCGTATATTTTGCCTAATAAACTAAATGAAATTATAGAGAAAACGAGTATCTTAAGCCTATATTTCTTACATGGTTTCAATGGTAATTTGGTTATTATTATTATTATTATTATTATTATTATTATTATTATTATTATTATTACGAATGGCATTATTTGAAAAAAAAAAACGTTGGCCTTCTACCAATTTTATTTCAAGAAGTGTGGGAATGGGAGAAAAAAAATGATATTGGCAGTCTGCAACCAGGCTTAATTTTATTCAAGTTAGGGAGGAAAGCAGCGTGGATGCATTGAGGTGCTAATAAGTGTCCAGATGGTTGCTGGTGACAGAAAATGGACAGGAGCAGCTGGGAAGGTCATTAAGTAATAATATGGGAACGCCCAGTCCAAACAAAATCAAATGGTTAAAATCTAATCTGTCAGAGAGAGAAGTCGATTCGAAGATAAATTATTAATATTTTGGTTCTGGGGAGGGGGAGGGGGGGGGGCTGACATTGTGGAGCAGGGTCGGTGTTTTGGGGTCCTGTCTGTCCCGAGGCTGATAATGATCATTAGCTTATATAAAAGCAGCTTCTTTGCTCCTCAATCGGTGACCAAAAGCAAATATTGATTTACCACAACGGCCTAATGGGCTGTAGACATAATAAGAGGGAAGTGCAATAATTAGCTGTGATGGAAAAATGATGGCAGCATTGTTTTCTTCTGTTTTCAATTACAGGAGCTCCCACCAATATTATAGGAAAAGTAAAAGTAACGTATTTTAACGATCTGGTTTTTTTTTTAAAGATTTTTGGGGGTTTTCTTTATAGCCCTTGATTTAATTTTACCTACAATTTGACCATGTTATTGTCTGGATAAAACTCCACAAGTGATTTCTTTTTTTTTTTTTTTTTTTTTTTTTTTTTTAGAAGACTGTCCTAAAATAACTTCACTACAGAAAAAAGGAGAAAATGTTCGTTGTTTGAGTTAGGGCACCTTTGTAAATGACAGTAAGCTGTGAAGTGAGCTGTTCCAGAGGGTGAATTATTTGAGTGGCCTAAACCTGTGGAGTGATTTATGCACATCTGTTTTGCAATATCACAGCGACCTCTATAGGCCAAAGATATATCGCTTAAGCTTGATACAGCTCTCACCCTCCAAAGAGCTATAAATCACATGAAAATACGTGTACTGTAACTGTATTATCACACCCAATGCACTATGCTTTACAGTTTGATTTAAAGACATTGTACCTAACTGTGTTATGCTATCTACACATTCTAGAGGAGCACTGATAGCAGAACTAGAAGTTACTTTATTTATGGCAACATTATGACACTAAGTTCACATGAAATATTGTAAGCAAACATTTTTCGTTAGGGGCTAAAATCATCTTTCATTTTCAAGTAGTAATCTGTAGTATATAATTTGCTGTTTGGGGTTGCAATCGTATTACATATTGAAAAGCCCGCATAGGTTCCACATTATTGCAAATAAGTCTAAAACATTACAGCAACTTGCAGAAAGTGATTTCTCTCCTTTTTTTGTTGTAATGCTGTGTAAACGTTGACTAGACCATAGCTGTGCGGCAGTGGGGGACGTCTATGCATGCGCATAAATCTGTGTCACTTAAATGGCCATTCGCTAAACAGTCACGCAGTGGAGCAAAAATGAACAAAGGTCACTGAGGTTGTTTTTTTTTTGTTGAAGGGAACGGGGTCTCTCCGCTTTTATAGCTACATTAACACAAATTAACTCGCAACACAAATACATCATGATATGCAAATCGTAGAACAATCAACAGAGCGAAAAAGAAAAGGATGGTACAGTAATAGTCCAATAAGGACGTTCAATAGCCCTACGTCTGTGTCAATGATCACCCTTTTTTTTTTTGTAGCACTAACTCAATTGGTATAAAATAAAACAATGTGAAGAGATAAAAAGTGTTCCAGCCCCGGCCATTATATATTAGATATCGAAATCAGAATATTACGTGAAGCTCGAACTGACTCTCTGACTCTCAATTTCACTTATGCTACACGGTGCTTTGGCAATAATGATTCTAATATTGCGGTGGAAAAAAAGACAGGTGTGTACATTTCATATTCCCCCTTTCCTCTCTCCCTCCCTCCCCGCGCGCTCCATTTGCGCACGACATCCTCTCATGAGCTGGCTTTTGGGGCTAAAATTAAATAACCTCTCGGTGTCCCATTTATTTCTTTTGTACTGGAACAGCGTGAGGTTAGCGCAAAGGCGTTAGCTGCAGGCCATAATATTGTGTTCCCATAATATATACAAAATTATTCATTTAGTGAGTGGATGTACAGTGGATTGTCTAATGGGTAATGAGCGGAGTTGGAGCTGATAATTAGGCTGTCACTTCCAGCCATTTCTTCCCCGCACGCCCTGGGCCACGATGCATGGGTGGGGTGGGGGCGGTAAGAAAATAAAGAAGAAGATAAATTAATTAAAAATAAATATAGAGCTAAAGAATAATGCTCTTTGGGATTACAGAGGTAAATGCATAATATCTAGTTTTAAAACACAGCGTCCATTGTTAGAGTAAACAATGCTTATATTATGGTAATTGCCCTATAAAGTGATAAGATAATTCAAATTAATAATTACCATACATTATATCATAAATTCATTTACACATTAGGAGAATAAAAAAAAGAGTTGTTTGACGTTTTTAAATAAATGAATACATAAATAAATAAATAAATAAAACAGCTCATCAAAAGTATTTCCAGCAACCTTTGAAAAGGCTCTAACTCTTTCAAAGGCTGGAAGAGGTTCTGCTATTTTCATCTGAGGACTGCTGAACCTACTCGGGGAGATATGTAAATTGTGTCTCATGCAAAGACAATAAGTTGTTGACCCTAAAACAATTTAGCATTCTGTCGCAGTCTGTGGCCCTCCATAACACCACAGTCTTTTGTTGGGGAACAAGGACAATCTCCCCCTGCAACTGAGACATGTCACACTGTGTCCATCCATTCATTTTAGTGGTGAATTGTGCGCTTTGACAGAGAGAGAGAGAGAGAGAGAGAGAGAGAGAGAGAGTGTGTGTGTGTGTGTGTGTGTGTGTGTGTGTGGGAGAGAGTGAGGAGGAGAAGAGAGGTGACTGCATGGGGAGGAAAGTTTATCACTGTCTTGTCTTTTTAGGCAGAAGCAGGCTATTCTTACAACTGACTCGACCCCTTGTAGCCCAACAACACAAATGTCTCTGGCTCTTCCTATCCCTTCACCCTCCTCTTCCAACCCCCTCTTCCCCTTCACCATCTCCGTTGTCTTTTCTCAAAGATGCCCGCCCATATCTGCGCCCCTCTAATCCATTTATCTAGTTTCATGAGTGCAGTGCAGCACTGGTCGCACAATGACACAAAGCCATCCCCGGCCGTGGCCCTGGCCCCAGCTGGGACACACACACACACACACACACACACACACACACACACACACACACACACACACACACACACACACACACACACACACACACAAACACAACAACTAGCGACAACAAGTCAGTGGAGCCCGGCAGCAGCAGCCACAGCGGGGCCACCATCCAACCCTGCTACACCATGTTTTAGCAGACTACTTTGCTCCTGCTTCTTGTTTCAGCGACACGATGGCAGTGAAAGGGACGGATGCCTTGGTCACAGGCTTTTCATTGCAGGAGCGATAGGCTGCTGTAAGACAAGATTTTTTTTTTTTTGCCACAGGAAGAGGTTGGAGGATTCGGTTGGAAACGGGAAAACGGAGGGAGGGAGGCTCTAGGCACGGCTACACTCAAACACAAATAGCAACAAGGAACTGGTACTTGCCTGACAACTGGCTGGCTGGCAGGCTGACTGACTGACTGACTGACTGACTGACTCGCTGCCGGTTCAGAAACAACTCACAACAACTCACCAACCCATGCAGACCCTTGCCGACACACAAACCTGGCCTGGCTCATAGATATGCTCTAAATAAACACGGTCTCTCGCTCATGTTTGCCTGGTTTTCTTTCATTTGGCCACTCAAAGCGACATTCTTATGTTTTGATCGGGCAAGAAAGAGAGGGAGAGATAACAAAGCGAGGCGGAGGAGAGCAGTCGAGTAAAGTTTGCTGTGCCTCAGTTGAACATTCTTTCCGACTCCGAGTGAAGAACACAGGGAAGCTCTTTCACTCCTCCGCGATGAGGACAATATGCTTATTTGGATCTCAGTCAAAGCACTGTGCCAAATATTGGGCCACTAATTAGCTGGCCTAATCTAGAAATATTATCCTCAAATCTGATATATCCCAGTTGAAATGGTCTATTTTAAGAGACCTCGGCTGAACATGGAGGTTCATTATTATCTTCTTGTTTGCTACATGTTTGTTGATCAAAGTTACTTTCTCGTGTCTGTTGTTGTTTAAAAGGGTACTGACAGGGTCCAATACACACACACACACACACACACACACATAAAGCGCTTGTGTTCAGACGCACACACTTGTGCTCGACTTGTGCTTCTGTTCCATTAATGACTCCGCCAACCAATTAAAGCCAGTCTGTCTTGAGTTCTCCTGAAGTACCCGTACATAGCAGCTCTACCAGAACAGAACTATATTTAGGGGAGAATGCCTTGTGATTCCCCCTCCCTCTCATACACACACTCTCTATCTCGAACACACACACACACACGCACGCACGGTGAACACACAGAAGCAAGAGTACGTGTGCACACATTCCTGGTACAGTCTGTTGGAGGATCAGGAATATTTTTGCCTTAATTATCTTTCAGTATGGATCATGTTCTTCAGGAGGGACTAGTAATGATGGGGGTATTTATAGTCATTCATTCTCTCCCTGTAATTATACACTCCTCAAAATTGGGGTTTTTACATTTGGCATGTGCTCGAAAACGTAAATTAGACAGACAGCACTGTTGTTGAGATCTCTTTGAAGTGAATCCCCTCCCCGAACACAATCTGATAGAAAGTTTTATTCTTTATACTACTCCTCGTTAGCACAGAGTTTGTTTCCCAGCGCTTTAGTTGAACAGTGTTTCCTCGGTCCTGATGGAGGATCGGTTCAGTCTGACATGACACTGCTCCACCAATTTCTCTGCAGCAAAAAAAAAAAAAAAAAAATGAAGTTGTAACATGTCATACATAACAGATTACCTGCTTTTGACTGTAGAAAATGATTTTTTTTTATTCCATTCAAATTAGAGCGAAAGGAAAAGGGAATTGAGAAGTGCAGCAATGTTTACATTTCAGTACTGTGCCAAACCATCCCGAAGAACAGGTATCATAACACCAGGTTAGCTGACACTGTGTGGGCAGTGTGTGTGTCTGTGTGTGTGTGTGTGTGTGTGTGTGTGTGCGTGCTCAATAATAAAATGCAGGTTGACATGGCAGGGAAGCCAAGGGCCTCGTGCCCCCTTTCTCTCCCAGCGCAGATATTTCCACAGCGACAGATAATAAAGTCTGATTTCCCTGCCTTCTTTTCTGATGTGATGCCATTGTGGTTTGGGCTAATTCCAGTGGGCTGTACAAAGGGAAGCGGGGCCATCTGAAGTGTCACACTGCAGCTGTGGCTGAAGCACAGGAATTCCCATTTAGTAGAGGATGCTTCTCTCGGGCGCGCTCTCGCTCTCTCTGAACACTCGCAGCACATGTGCAGCGCAGAAGGTGATATCAAATGTAACTCACCATCTTGGTCCCTTCTAATGTGAAATCTTCTCTCTCTCTCTCTCTCTCTCTCTCTCTGTCCGACTTACCCTGCCTACTCCCGTCTCTCTTGCTGTTCTTTTCGCTGTGGTGAAAAATGCCAAGTGTGAATGTGTATTTGCTGAGGCTGTGCAAATTATATAATGTATTTATTCCACTTTATGTTTATTTCAACTTGCATGAGGGAGAAAAAAAGTACCTTAAATTCCAGAGGGATACATGTTTTTATTTATAGGCCAAGTATAGCCTAATTTAAAAAAAAAAAATAAAAAAAAAAAAAAAAAAGGTAAGGTTAGGTGTGCGATTTGAATTTTGGTTACATAATTAAGGTATTATTTCACTTTGTTAAGGTCCTTAATCAAAAGCCAATCCCTCAATACTTCAATACTACAACACGTCATTTCCGTATCATTTGAACTTAAGTTCCACAATTCATTCGTAAAACCGAATCACCATAATCAATCAAGACTTGCTCAGAACCAGGTTAGTGATACCAACACCACCTCTCAGCTCTAGTTATCAATAATTTCTACAGAAAGGAAACACAAGATGTATTACACCCTCCATCCCCCTCGCCCAAAGCAGACAATTACAATGTCAGAAGCTGTCACCTGTACAGTAGCCAGTACATCCAATGCCGGGTCACCTGCCAAAGCTGAAACAGAAGAAGAGCAGAACAAGAACACAATGTGTTGGAACTATCACTTCACACACACACGCAAACCTGAACTAAACAGAGCAGGCCAGTCAACAGCCAGACTACCTTGCAGTGATACCTTTCCCCTCTGCTTGAACCAGAGGCTCTTTCTTCACACCCGCCGTTCCCCCGTACAGTACCCCGTGTAATGTTAGCCAATACATATGGTACAGAATGCAGGGGGAGTTTCAACACAGGATATTTATGTAAAATATTAACTGCAGAGCTATTGGCCATAACAGCCACTGGGGTGGTGTAAATGTATGTGATGCAAATTATGTAGTAAAGGATGAGGAGCTTTTTTCCCCTTAAATATCCAGTTGGTGATTTTTATTTTTTATGAATCATTTACAGGTAAGTAGGCTATGCAACATTGAAAAAATAATGCCAGTCAGTCAAGACAACATTAGTTCAAATCAACATGGTGCGCCAACTATATTGTTCCACAAATATGTATGTGTGTTTTATCTGGTTCTTTAAACTACAGTAATATATACATCCATTGTACATAGGCAACCTTTTGAAGGAAAAAGAACAAAAATCGGTATGGCCACAAGAGAAGTGACAGGTCAGATAAAGTCGACATGGAGCAAAATGTTCTTGATGGGGAAAAAAAAAAAAACTTGTTACAAACTTGTTATAGAACAAAAAAATGGTGGTTAGCTGCCGACAAAAATATGTATGCAGCCTGTTGCATGTGTCTGACAGCCTTTAGATGTTAACATTTGTCTGATCACATTTTATGAAATCACATCATGTCTTTTAATTGCTTGGCTAATGTATTCAAAGAGGAATCAGCACAAAGAACATGTGGCCATGGATGACATGAAAATGAAGAATATCACATAGTGTTGTTGTAGCTGTAATAGCAACTGTCTCAGCCACTGACATGCTATGCATGTTATCCCTGTCGTCAGAGTAATATTCAACCACGTGCACCATTTCTTCTTTACCAGAAACCTCATTCTGCATGCTGCTAAATGTCCTGAGACATACACTATTACTGACACACACAAAAAGTTCTGAATAGGCATACAATATGTATGAGCTCTGTTATTAAGACCATGTGAATCACGCGAACAAAGCATTTTTTCATGGCAAATCATGTTCACATCAAAGTTTAAAAATACACATCCACATCTTGAGGAAATGCCATCACGTTTTCTTTGTGATCTGTCTGGGCACATCTGTGGCCAATACTGTCTAGCATGTGGTCAGCTCAGCTTCTACTGCTTTATCTCTGCTTCAGTCTGCAGGAACAATGGCAGTGGACCCCAGGCTGCTTGTGCACATGCACAAATGCTTGTGGCCACTTAGTTATGCACACACTGTATATACATGCATATTATGGACGTGTTTGGACATCCGTGCATACATGCATATGCAGTGTGCGTGCAGTCATGGACACAACACACACTCAAGTGGTTCGGGTCAAACAATATCTAGCGTGACTTTCAGTGAGCTTGCGGCCCACATCACTTCACTGTCACAACAGCAGTGAACAGTGGGCTCTTTCATGCTATGAGCAAAGTTTGTCTCCCTATCAAGACCCATAGTTGATAGACTGTCAGGATATGTGTAATTATATGTGTACAAATTACAGATTAGTTTGATGTGACTTTGTTTGGTTTCCAAATACTAAACATTTAAAGTAAAGACTTTGTCTATTCGTGGTGATATAAAAGTGAGTGGGCAAGTTGTTTGCTAGATCATTGCACCACCTTGATGAAAAGATATTATTTTTCTAATCAGTTCCTGCTGTGACTAAAGCAATAGTAAAGCAAAAATCCCCTTTTGCATACAGTGCATTCACTGAAAAAGTGAGACGTATGTCTTAATCTGTATACATTGGCCAACGGGTGTATATATTTGCCTATTTTTTTAAACTTCCATAAGCCTGTCGATCCATGCACAGCTTGTGTGTCCTTCCATCCCAGCAATTTGCAGCATGTGCCGCTGGGCCTCTATGAAGGAGGAAAAAAAAAACGGTATATGGTGCTTCGCTTTTTAACTAAGATTAGTACAGTTCTGATGCACTGCAGCCTTTAAAATATGTATCAAAGCTGTTCAAATGCCAGCAGTTGGTATGTGGCAGGCAGGGGTGGCAGTGGCTTGGACGATTGGAGTTATCCCAACTTCCAAGTCCTCAGCAGGCCACCCCCTGCCTGTTGTTGGCTTGCCCACCATCGCAATCACTGGTTCTTCACATGAAAAAAAAGGGGGGAAGAGTGCAGTCAAGAACGGAAAGAGAGATGAAGTGATAGAGGGACAGAGAGGGATGAAGGTAGGAAGCGTGGTGGCTCTATCTTGTCTCAGAGCAAGGTCTGCCCCTTGATTGCCCAGCCGTCTTTGCTCACCCTCCCTCTCACTCTGTCTCCTTCCTCTCATCTCACTCTCTTTCCTCTAGGAAAGCACTTGCTGAGAAAATCTTTATGAACTCCTGGGCCTGTCGGCGATGCTGGGGCTGCTTAAAACCTGCCAGTTTAACAGCTGTGTGTATGGGCTCGGCCCCGGATAAAGCACTTGGAAGTGGCGGGGCTTACACCATAGGGTGAGTCTTTATGAGGGGCCCTCCTGTGTGGCGGCCGCTGCTGGGGCTGTTAATTGGCACACTCTGAAGTGCTGTATATCTGCCCTTCATAATCCAGACACAGGCGGAGGCAGCGGGGAAAACCAAACGTTTATCCAACGCTCAGGCCCCGAGCTCACTCTCTGCTCCCTTTAGTTCACTAGTTGTTTTTATAGTATAAAGGCACATGTAGTATAGGCTTGACCAAATGCACCCTTTTACTGACCAATAAAAATAGAAAAAAAACTAAGATGTTTTTTTTTTCTTCTTTTCTTTAAAGCTAAATAGAAAGGCCTTTGGCTATTTGTTTGCATCAGTGCAAAAAAGAAGTGCACTCACATACTGCCTATGCATTAAGTGATAATAATACTACCAACACACACAGCTGCAAACAATTACACACACATACAGTATACAGAGCCCCACAGGAACACCAGCCTCGTGTTAAGCAGCTTGGCCCTGGTGCACCATGGGAGGAAAATAAACACACTGGTCCAGCTAAAGACCCCAGGATGCCATTTCCTCCTCAGCTGTGTTTTCATTTGTGTGTGTTGTGCGTGTGTGTGTGTGTGTGTGTGTGTTAGTCAGTTAATGTTGCGGTGTTACCCGGTGCTGGTGTTAGCGGTGTTTACCAAGTCCTGCAGTGAGATCAAACATAGTAACATTTAAGCAAATTGTTTTTATTAGGACCTAAACTTCATCAAAGGCACCTTCCTTTTGTCCCTCTATTTGACAAGATTAGCAATCTGGCGTTCACATGTTCTGGCGTGGGCTCTAATTTCTGGAAAGACTTAAAGTGATGGTTCGGAGTAATTTCACCCTAGAGTCCTTTGCACCATGACCTCGAGCCAAACACCCCCCCAGAAGCTTTTTGTCAGCATTGGGTCTAGCATTGGGAGAGTTAGCGTAGCAGCGTTATCAGCTGAATAGCTTAGCGCAGGGGCTAATGGACCCACGTTTGTATCTCGTAAATGACCCCACTAATAATGCCCAAAACGATACCAAACTTCTACACTAGTACAAATAGGTTATGTACTCATAAAACGATGGATTGGAAAGTTTGTAAGTACACCAGAAGTTTATAAACACTTGCCTGCTCTCTTCTGCTCTCTTCTGCTCTCTGTTGCTGCTGCTGCTACCTGCAGTTAGACGAGTGCTTAGGGCCGTCTACAAATTACTACACCAAAAAGAGATACAACAAAAATATTTATTAATTTAATGATTAAATAAGGTAATGTCTCCAAACTTATCTCAGTTATAACTTGTCCCCTGCTAGTCATACTACAGCACTTAGTTAAAAAAAAAAGTTAAATTAAAAAATATTTTTGTTGCATCTTTTTTCGGTGTTGTAATTTGTAGACAGCCCTAAGCCATCGTCTTACTGCTGGCAGCAGCAACAACAGCAGAGAGCAGAAGCCAGCAGGCAAGTGTTCATAAACTTCTGGTGTACTTACAAACTTTCCAATCCATCGTTTTATGAGTACATAACCTATATGTACTACTGTAGACGTTTGGTATCATTTTGGGCATTATTAGTGGGGTCATTTAAGAGATACAAACGTGGGTCCATTAGCCCCTGCGCTTAGCTATTCAGCTGATAACGCTGCTACGCTAACTCTCCCAATGCTAGACCCAGCTGAAAAAGCTTCTGGGGTTGGCTCGAGGTCATGGTTCAAAGGACTCTAGGGTGAAATTACTCCGAACCATCACTTTAAGAGCAATTTGTGACTTAATGGGACATACATACAAATTAAAAAAAAAGCATTCACCATTCAGATTGTTCAAAGTCAAATCCAATTTACTTGTTTAATATGACAATCCAACTATCATTGGGTTTTAGATCCAGTTTTCCTACCTACTGACAAGAACACATTGTGTGTGTGTGTGTGTGTGTGTGTGTGTGTGTGTGTGTGTGTGTGTGTGTGTGTGTGTGTGTGTGTGTGTGAAGAGAAACTATGACTCTTATTATAATTGTTTATTTTTTTTTTCTATAACAAATACAGTAGATAATGCAAATCATGACTCTACAGCCAACACCCAACACATTATGTGTGGACACAATTTACATAAATAATATTATCCCTCACCATTATCTGGATTATGTGACAATAATAGGGACTAGCCAAGCACATTCACAGTGTGTAGAAGAAGCAAGCAGGTTGCTTGACCTAAAGCTGTTGAGCATTAAGAGTTCAGTTTAGGGTTACATTTAGGCAACAGAAATAATTGTGGTAACATTAACCTGAAGTTTTTATTTACGGTGGAATGAGAAAGACTTTAGCTCAAATTTATAATTTACTGTAAAAAAAAGCATCTTTGTAGGAGTCCAAATCCCTGTTCTGTGAAGTTGAAAACAGATGTGTGCCACCTCACTACCCCAGCCACTGCACCCTTACTTTCCAATGCACTCTTTCAATGTCAGTGTTACTTGTGTTTCCTTCACTTTCTTATGCTGTTTTCTTGCACTCAGGTCTAGTTGCATTAGCAGTATATAATAAATTAACACATTTGACACATTTTGAGAGGCCAGGCTCTGTTCATTTAAAATCATTTCAGGAAGCCTCTAGCACTTATTTCAGATCACCATCTGACAGCACTTTCTGCTTATTGCACACAGTGCAGTGATGCCAGCAGTCATTCGGCATGAGTTTGTGTCATATTTTTTTTTTTTCTTTCTCAAACGGGAAATATATCAATTTGGAATGAAAGGCTTAATATCACTCCACTCGTGTATTTCTTCTGGAAGTGACATCAGAGCTGAGTCAGACCATTACGCCAGTCTGGCATCAAACTTTACTCAACGGGCAGCTCAGGTAATGTGTCGGTCTTGAGTTTAAGCAGTATGGGACCAGTGGGAAGAGTCATACTAGTATTGCTGGTAATCTTCTTTTCTCTAAATACATTACAGCAGTGGATGTCTGGGGCCATTTGGAACAAACGGAGACTGTGATGGGAGAGAAGACAGAAGACGAGCCACAAAACCTGCTCATGAACCTTTGCACTCAGCAGATTTTACTCAAATTACAAACTGATTTACTCGAGCTGCATCCCATTCCAACCATTGCTACACATGATGCACACATGAAAGGCCTACTAAAAGTCAGCCATCAGCACATACCAGCGGATGACATGTATGACTAGAGACAGCTGATACGATGAGTGGCTTCACAAAAACAGAGAAGACGTGTTGAGAGGGTAGAACGAGGACAAGAATGTTGGACGCAGAAACAAAGCGATGTTTGAAAGTATAAGAGGAAGAGAAGGATTTTAAAAAAAATCACAAAATAACAGAAGAATGAAAAAAAACAGGTTATAAAGAAGAAGTTTGATAGCGGGAAAGGACAGGAAAGGAAGGAACGGCAGAAGCTTTGGAGTGGATGAGCAACCCATAAGGTTGCCAGATGAGCTTCAGCTTAACCACAATCCTCAAATCGGAGACAAACATACGCCAGCGTCTCCTGTATGCTTTCCACTGACGCCCCTAAACGATTGTAAACATTAGTTCTCGAGAAAAGGGAGGGTTCCCGGGGGCCACTTCTGTGCACTGGATCGCACTACCTCAGCAGTGGTGCTAGATAATCACCAACAGATAATGTTTGGTTAGTACAGACATTTCGGAGGACTGATTTCACCACTGATCATGCAGGCAGTGTGTGTCAGAGGAGATTTGGCAAAGGGATATAAATGCTGTTGTTGCAAAGCCTGGAACTTGTGCTATTGTGCTATGGGGTTGTTATGCTTGTGGCTTCACTGAAGCTGACTTAGTCATTCCTCAGTCATTATTGAGGCAAGGCCTTAAGCCTAACAACAAATTAAATGATCAGTGATGAACATTTGTACAGCTTGAAAAGGGGCCATGAGGTATGAGGTCAGATTGCACGGGTACATTTTGACAACAAAAGGTGATAGACTGAACACTTTGTGTACACTGAACACAATTATAAACACAACACTTTGGTTTTTGCCCCCATTTTTCATGAACTGAACTCAAAGATCTAAGACTTTTTCTATGTATTATTTCTCTCAAATATTGTTCACAAATCTGTCTAAATCTGTGCTAGTGAGCATTTCTCCTTTGCCGAGAAAATCCATCCATCTCACAGGTGTGGCATATCAATATGCTTATTAGACAGCATGATTATTGCACAGGTGTGCCTTAGGCTGGCCACAATAATAGGCCACTCTAAAATGTGCAGTTTTACTGTATTGGGTGGGTCCAGGGGGGCGTCAGTATCTGGTGTTATGGTTAGGGTTCAACCATCTCTCTCTCTCTCGCTCTCTCTCTCAACCTGACTGCAGTTCGTCGTGGTAACCGACTTCAGTGGGCAAATGCTCACATTCGATGGCGTCTGGCACTTTGGAGAGGTGTGCTCTTCACAGATGAACCCTAACCAAAGGAGAAGTGCTCACTAACACAGATTTAGAGAGATTTGTGAACAATATTTGAGAGAAATAGTTATTTTGTGTGCATAGAAAAAGTCTTAGATCTTTGAGCTCAGCTCATGAAAAATGGGGGCTAAAACAAGTGTTGTGTTTATTATTTTGTTAGGTTTATATATAGGTACATGTGAGTCCCTTGAAATATTTAAAAAAGGCAGATGGCTCCCTTCATTGTTGCCTACACAAATATTTTAAGTTTGGTTAAATCTTGAGTCATGAAAAACAAAGGGAGATATTTTTGATTTTGTCAAACATAAGAGCATTTCAAATGAATTGTATATTTGATATATAGGATACTGAGTCATATATTTTTCTTAAAATAAAAAAAAATTCATAGACAGGCTCATAGACAATAATAAAAAAAAAACTCAAACGACCACCAGCAGACTAAATGGAAATAAACTGTGAATGATTAAAAAAATGAAAAGCATTTGTACAGGAATCTCTACATCTTACATTTTCCCATCATATTCGTTTCAATACCATAGGTGTTTATATCTTTATGTTATTGTGACCTTGAGTTTAGGTTTCTGAAGCAATCCACATTGCTCTGTATCAGCTAATTATTTACTAGATTTGACACCAAACACATCCAACCTCTCCGAGTTAACGTTAAACAGGCCGCGGCTCTCTGGTGTTCTTCACAGATGAAACATTGCGAATGTCACACAGAGTGCGTCTCCCTTTGTGCCTTGTTTTCATCCCTCGAGGACTACTTTACTTTGTTTGAAGTCTCATTTATTTTACCAACGTATCAGCTTCAGAATTGATTAGGCCTTTCGTACAAAGCCCCACAGCACAGTGTTGGTTTTACATGGACATCGGAGGCAAGTTCCTACTCGCCTGAGCCATTAAAGACATAGCACGTCTTGACATTATTACCATTTCCAAGCTTCCCCAAAGGAATACAAGAGGAAACAAAATGTAAACAAACCAGACATCTGAGAGGAGATATTTGATTCAAACTTTCACATCCTCTTTCCTAAGGTTGCTTGAAACCTGGCGTTTGTTTAGATTTGCCTCCCCTGGGATTGGTAAAATGTGGCCCCTAAGTATTAATTGGTGAACTGGCAGAATGTCCACAGTTGCTTAAGGTAACTGTAGAAATTTTTTAATGCCAAAAAGTAAATACCAGATGTAGTGTACACTGAAGCTGGTTTCATTTTAAAAACGCCCCTGACTGTAAAGTTTAACATGAACTGCACACAGGTATTTAAGGATCTCTATAAGGGTTTGAAAAGCAGCCAGTACCAGAAATGCTGTCTGACTCACACTGTGATTAAAATCCCCTCTCGGTAGACAAGGACTGATAGTTGAATTAAACAACCATCTAATTAGATTACACCCTTTACATTTGACACTGAATGGAATCTCTCGTGTATTATTCTTGTTCCCATTTATATTATTTACGGCTCCAATTTATTGTGCTAGGCTAAGCGCGCAAGGAGAGCGGGATCGAGTTTAACGTTAGAATTTGTCACGTATATTTACAAAAATAAAGGGTACTTGTTATTAGGTCACGTTAAGTCACCTTGGGGGAGAGAGTTAATATCATAAAGTATTCAAGAACGTCAACAACTCAAGATTCAGACCGTCTGGATCGGCGGCCTATCTAAACAATGAGAACATTGTTATTTTCGTAAACCTGTTGACACAAGTCGTTGAGGACCGTATTATATGCCAGACAGCTGTTTCGACATGAACTCAGGGCAAAGACGGAGAAGAAAAAAAATAAGAAATGAACGTGTAAAACTTCAATGAAGTGTGACTACATTATCCGGTGTCCCAGGCAGTATACTGTAATCAAACAATTACTGGGGAGCAATTTGCTGGTTGACTACTGCTGCACCAGTCTGTTGGCGTCAAGGCGGACTTTCTCACACGTGAGATAAACAGAACAATTAGCATTATTAGAAGATATGATCGAGTTTCATGGTTTGACCTATAAACATGCATAGAGGAGAACATTTTCGCAAAACCTAAACAATGCTCAGAAAGAGAGAAAGTTCCCATATGGGCCGGTATAGGTTATTAACCACACAGGGTAAGAGATTTAGTGTGTGTGTATATGTGTGTGAGGCTTCATGGCATATTTGTATTTTTATATGTGTGTAATTATACAGTGTGACAGATATAAAGAAAAAGTATGTAAGGAAGGAGAGACAAAAGGAAGTAAGGCGACAGTGGAAGGGGGGGAGAATTTGTCATTGAAAGAAAATGAGGGGTTTGTAGACCCATCACGTTGCTTTCAGGCTGACACTTGCATTGTTTGCCTTTAAAGAGAAAGAATGAGAGTAAAAAAAGACAAGAAAAGAAAGAAAGAAAGAGAGAAGTAGAACAAAAAAGTGTAGAAAGTGGCCTCCTCTTGGCAGACCAGCTCTGTCCAACAGACATGCTTTAGGGGTTGCATTGGTGGCATTCTGGTAGAGAATCAGGGTAGCATTCATCCGAGCATGCCACACAGAGTCTCTGTGGCCAATCCACGCTGGAGGCCCTAGGACAGGGAGTTTGTGCCGCTGAAAGCTTGGGACAACATAGCTCGACGGCATCTCACCCTTCTCACACACACACACACACACACACACACAAAAACACAGCGAGTGAAAAGACAGGCTGGTTTCCCACAGGGCAGGGCTGAAAGCTACACCATGTTCAGCTGGTACAACATGATGAAAGTGAACTGGAACACATTGTGCTGGACTGCCACCGAAGGGACATCGCCTCTCCGGTGATCTTTTTTAAGCATGAAGCAGTGTTTTGTTGTGTGTGTGTGTGTGTGTGTGTGTGTGTGTGTAAGCTCTATAATGTCAACTGGAGTGGTTGGAAATACTGTGGCCATGTAGCCATCAATCGATTACGTGACTTAAACTTGTGAAGCAACTGTTGGACAGTGAAGGATTTCTGTAAGTCTGCTGTAAGCAAGCGCCGAGGCATCCATACACGGTCACGGGAAGCCATTTTGCTGCAACACAGCTTCCATCTATTTAGCGCTGTAAATAGAGAAAGGAAAGGAACGATTTCTACTTCACAATGTACTCATTGCATGGTACCATTAGAATTGTTTGTATATGTTTAGAAATTAATGTATTGATGTTTTTGAAGTTATTATTTCAATGGCTATTGATTTCAAGCAGGAAGCAAAAAATGAGCACAGTGATTGATTATCAGTCTTTATTGGATATAATGTAGCATCGTGTTGCAGCAATGATGGGATTTCAACCTACTTTTACAAAGTTGAGTACTTAGATATAACCACTGCCAGCAGTGCACATCCCTCACCCACTTGGATACATACTTTGTGTCAGCCATGTTTGGAGCAAGAGTTTTTGTGTTAGGGTCAAAGGCGACCTCTTGACACAGGGAGTTTATACATGCTAATGAGGCTTGCACTCTAACCTCATCGCTAAGCACATATGGCGCACACACAGGCTTGCTTCTTGAGTTTATGTGGGATCAGCGTGTCGATCATTGAAATGAGCGGTGAGGAGCTGAAAAAGAAATTTAAAAATAAGAAGGAGGGAAGTCTCTCTCAGGATGAATCCCAAAGAAATAATTTCTGTGCTGTACCTTAAAGGTTCAAGTCAATGTTTGATTTAATCCCTAGATACTAGTTCGTATTAATGCATATTCATTATGTCATTTTTTTAAATGTCCTGCTATATAAAGTTTACAGCAGTATGGAGATCTTGATGTGTAATAATATATGTATACCTACACCCATTCAAGGGGGTGAACTTTGTTCATCACCAGAGTTTCTTTTTCAAACACACATACACACCCTCTCACACACATACACACACCCCAACAAAAAAAAAATCGTATGCTTTGGAAAAGTTGCAGCTTTGAAAACTCACTTTTCTCAGCCAAACTTCTTATACATATTTGCAAGAAATCAAAGCCTCTTTGTGGGACTGGCCCTAATCCTTTCTCCGGCACATAAAGGATGTACCTTTAAACTGGCTTTCACTCCTCTGACAACCATGCAAATTGGTGAGAGGTAGGATGCCATCTCATTGACATTGTTTGTTAGAATAACATAGCACAGGGGAAAGGTCCCGTCTCAGGCATTCCACTGAAGCCCTCCCCTCTGTGAAGTTGCCTGATGAATTGTCACAAGCTTGTTATTTGCCATTAGTTTCTAGCATTTCTTCCTTCTGTTGCCCAAACTAATTCAATCTTTTTGGGGGGTAATCTCATTGAATCCCCCATGGAGGTTTTGGGGAACTTTTCTTCCCCCCTCCTATTCAATACACAGTGCAATAACTGACCCAGTTTATTTGGATAGTTTCTTCCTTATGCTACTATCTAAAAAAAAATTCTGGATATTTTGTAATTGTTCTATAATCACAGCAACTAAACTGATCATACTTCTATCTTATGAGTGCTGTTTTAGCTTCTTTCTTCCTGTTGGGTAAACATTTTAGTAAATGACACAGTATAGAATACAAATAACTCAAAAAATAATACCTTAATCTTAATTTTAACATAGTAACAAAACAAACTGCATTATTGACATTGGACATTGTTACAAACATAGACAAGACCTTTCTTGTAGTTCCCGCCTACATTTCAAAATATAGTATAAAGACATTAGCATAAAAAATCTTGAATTTTTACCAAATTATGCCCCCATATATGTTCTGCAACTGTGCTAATTCTGTAATAACCCATAAATACACAACAGACTCCTGAAAAGGACAGGAATATGTATATTTACTCACAATGATCCACACTAAAGGGCATCAATCAGAAGTCAAGTTGTAATAAGATCCAGAAGTGTGCTCAGATCAGAGCAGGGCACTGCTAACAACCATATCCTTTTGATAGCAGTGTGACTAAGAGTTTAATTTGGGAGCAGCCATCACTTCAAAGGGAGATGTGAGTATTTTCCTGCTTATTTGCACCCCCAATGGGGCCTATACATTATAGTATAACCATGCCTCGGTCCTCCGCTCATGCACTAATGCCATCCTGATTGCCTAATTTCTCATGTCAGCAACTTCTTCTGGGGAGCGAGAGGAGGACAATTAGGGGACAATTGAACATGATTGTGATGGGAATGTTCTGTGCAGCAGCAGGCAGGCAGCCTGCAAGCCTCCTCACTGTAGGCTGGTTTTGGTTAAGAAGACGATGCATTTTTTTAAATTTTTTTTTTCAATCCCTGTTTTTCTCAAAGTTCATCCTCAGGACACATCAGGAAGTGCTTGTGATGGGCAGGCAGTAAGCAGTCACAGAGGGAACACCACAACTTCCAGCTAATTAAAAACATTTAGACACTCAGAGCAAAAAGGGTGGAATCACGGGTGGTTTGGTTTGTTTGACGATCCATGTGGCTTTGTGTATGCGCATGTCACACCTTACATTTAACTTGTTTATTTATTGTAGTTGTCTTGGGATTTATGTATGAAAATCCCTAAGATTGAATTTGCATTGAAACCTTCCGTACGCATTCCATAATAGATGTGTACCAACTGGATTTTCATATTTGCATTAAAATATGAAATGAGTATTAAACAGTGCTCATACAAAGTTATCACTCCAAATAATGGCCTGTAGTTATACATATTTGCAATGAGGTTGTGTGATTCAAACTAATTAAGAGAATTGAATTTAATATGACCACTGGCAGGATATTACAGCATAAACACTTGTTTAGATTTAAGCAAGAGACACATTTGACCCACTAAGGTTACATGTACCTAATGTGACTGTGGTTCCATGCTCTGATTAGTTAAGTGTATTCATGTGTCAGAGGAAGGAGCTCACTTAAAGTATAGAGACACTGTCATGTGCTGTTTCAACCAAAGCCAAAAGTTTGCTTTAAGTTATAGAACATGTGGTTTTCTATATAGAAGAGAACACTGTTGTGCAGTAGACCCGGCCACTGCCAACAAACTTAAATCCACGGAGTTAAGGATGGGCGATGTGTATACATGATGAATTAGAATATTTTTAAAGCACAGCTTGTTCAATGGAAACAAGCTTTAAAAAAAGAGATTTACTTAACTTTCTAAGTGCTATCTCATTTCTAAAATGTCAAACCTTTCAAATATTTTCCAGACAACAAACTCACTCCTGTGTTAGGATCTCCAGTTTCACTGATACAGTGCGTCTTTGGTTAGCACGGTGATAAATGCCCTGTTACCAATGCCAAAAAACACAACATCAAAGCGCAACTGAAAAAAGAACAAGTGGAGATCGAATAATGTCCAGTCACAGCTCGACAGTGGCATTATCTGGTTTTGAGGCCATGTATGCATTATCTTCTGTTATTGGACTATTTGTCATAAGAGAGCACTTCCCTTTGTTCAAACAAACCAGTCAGTGTTGCAGGTCCGGAGCAGGGGGCCGAGAGCATTCTGGTTTATCTTACCTCTGGACAAATAAACTATAATGCTGACTAATAACTGGCCTGGAATGTGAGGAGAGCTTAACTCTCAGCTCAGTGTGTTGTTAAGCATAATGGATATTACAGGCCCCTCTGTATACAACGCCAAGGCTTAGTTTACTTTACTACACATGGTTGAGGCCTTTAACTGAACATTGACCCCTGGCTGAGACAAGAGAATTCACATACGAATAAATAACAGACTTGAATTAGTATAATGATAAAGGTGACGACTCTTGGGCAACTTTTCAAAGTAAAGACGGGGGGAATGTCATGTAAAGGAGGAAAAAATATAAGTTAAGATAAGGACAACACATTTATAGTGTAAAAATGACATACACATCATTTAGAAATATGGTCACAATTCTTGGCAAGACTTGCATGGCGTTCTGATTTTAGATTTTGGAGATGCATAATACACGGCTACACTATGATATGATTCAGAATAGTATCTTCAAGTTAAGTAAGGGGCTGTGCTGGGGCAAATTCTTTCTGCATACTGAAAAATATTGCACACGTATTGTAGATTTTCCTCATTACTATGCTCATAAACGTATCAAAGTAATTAAATTTCACTTTAACACACTAAAAGGGCATTATGTCCATAAATAAGTAGGCAAAAAGGTTCATGCCACTCTATGTTACGAGGAGAAGAATAGAAGAGTAGCACGGCTGTCCTGCCTGTCTATCGTTAACAGCAGAAGACACAGCGAGGCCACTCGGTGCCTCAGCAGGCTGTAGCTGTCAGGCTTTCCAGCAAGTCGACAGCCCGAGTGATAAGACCACTTTAAAAGGAGAAATATCCGCCTCTCCTTCCTTTTAAGAGGGAATCTGCTTAAAATACCATGACTGTCTTGAATGTGGCTTATGGAGGGTGTGATCATTGGCGGCTGCTTTAAGAGTAATGAACTCAATACGAGTGACTGTCTCCCTCTGTTTGAGGCCCAGTGACTAGCACAAGCCATCAGAAACAGAGAGGTTGTCACTGTTTATGTCCCATGGGAAGCCACATTTCTGCCTTGATGCCCTCAACACTGGATAAGGAAGAATACGCTTTACTGTGGGATATCAACTGTGCCAAGTAAGCGATTAATACATTGAATAAATGGTGTGAGCAATACACTCATGTTTCCTAATAGAGCGATAATGTCCTTCATGGAGAGCTTGCCATACATGTTTGCATAAATAAGAGCTTTTATGAATAATGGCAACAAGGGTGAAAACAGACAATGAGATCAAGGATGAGAGGATCAAAACGATATCAGAGGTGAAGTATGAAGGACACAAGATACAGTTTGAAAGAGTATTTCCCATCCTCTGAGTGTACGCTGTCCTGGCAGCCGACAACTTGAGCTATGGAAACACAGCCCGACTTCCCTGAGCCCTCTGTCTCTCTCCCACCCCTCTGTGACCTAATTCCCCCAAGGTTTCAAACCGCCTGTCAAAGTTTTACACCAACTATCGAAATGGGAAGGGGTTTCTGCAGCGTGAATACCCTTTGCGATCAGCCGAGTTGTAGGTATCTATTTTGCTTGGAGTTGCAGAACTGAGGCAACATTCTGATGAGGACGCATGGAGGTCAACGCCTTGGTGGAAAACAATGACAGATGCAGTAGCACGATAGAAATTCACCATGGCACCCAGCCTCAGCTCCAACTGTCAGCAGCATCAGAGGGCATCAGGGGAGCCCTCTGCAAAAATGAGGGGGGGACGAGCAGAGCAGGAAGGCAGGCAGAGTTTGTAACAGTGTCTATTACGCTGCAGAAGAATTTGCCTGGGAGCTCGGCTTGACAGATTAGTCCAGCGCCCAGATGGGGCAGTGCATCGGTGAAACAAGAGCTACTTTTATGAGGTACGTAACACAAGCCTGGGGTAGCCACGGCAAGGCCCGGTAAGCGATCCCTTGATGAAAGTGAGGGCAGTGCTCCACCTTTCATGTTTCCATAGGTTTTATTTGGAGCGCGCACAGACGGGGCTGCAGACAGAAATGACAGACAATTAAGATTGCACAAAGGCAAGGGAAACTCAGTATCGAGCTACATGACCCCTGCTTGCCGGCAGTATTTCAATGCATATGGCTGCCTTTTGTAATGAAATTCTTAGGGAAAACCTGTGTGTGTGTGAGCGAGAGAGCCAGAGAGAAAGAGAGAGAGAGAGAGAGAGAGAGAGAGAGAGAGAGAGAGAGAGAGAGAAAAAGAGGGCCAGAAGCTCAAGCGATGGGTAAAACATGCAGTTATATATACCTGGCAGATTCCAGTTTCTAAACCCACCTTCATGCATCAAAGAGCCAAAGCAATAGACGGGTGTGGGATTAATGTGGAAATAAACCTTGGGCTTTCTACATATCAAAGACCAGATAAGCTTATGAAGTTTAATTCATATGTTTTATTCCGCTGAAAAACGGCCATTTGTGATGATGGCTGGGCTGTCCCGGCGGAATGATAGCACGCCGATAACGATCCGGCGCCAACACTTCAACTGAATCCATTTCTAAGGAGAAAGGAACAGGTTTGAGAAATATAAATTAACCTCACCTCGCTGAGAGTGAGAAAAGGGGGGGATTCTCCCATGAATGTCCACTGACAGAGATTTCTTCATCCCAATAACTAAGACATCTAGTTTGAGCCATAAAGGAACGACGCCGTAGACAGACAGTCTGTGGCTCCAGACAGAATAGAACATTTTTCTGGTAGCGAGAGATGTCTAAATCTGGGAATGGATTTTATATTTCCAGCGTAATATCAAGGGCGAGCAGGTGAGCTTCCTGGGTTTTCATTCTGCAGACACCTTATCTTGATCTCCCTGCACATGTGGATGAGGGAGTGAAGTCACAGCATTGGAAATGTGAAAGAATTCAAGTGAACTTGGCTTATGTTTTTATTAAGTTCTCAGATGAACATCCCCAAACTAATGAAAAATATGTATTATCTGTGTCGACAAGAGTGTGGAAATAGGCATGTTTTAAATACATGCATGTACATACACATTGCATATATGTTAGAGGGATATCAAACCCAGCCAGGATGTCTATATTTCATAGCAGCTACTGTATATGCATTCTTGTGTTTCACGCACGTGTATGGATGAGAAAAAAGTGTGGTTTCCCACCCATATGGTTTCATTTTCAATGTATATATTCTTTTGTAAATCACGCAATGCTACATAACTACATTCTATCCCTCGCCTTTCAGCATATTTACCACTACATATGCCAGTGACTTGATATTCTGGGTTTAAAATGTAGAAGAATGCTCAAACAAAATAGACTGAACACACAAATAGGATAGGGCTGGAGGATAATATGGAATTAGTCACACTTTTGGATTGTCATTCTGCATTTGTTTTGTTTTTGAGAGACTAAGAATGAAGAAACAAATGTATCATGTTTGAACAATGAAGCTAAGCCAGTTCTGTTACAAAAATAATACTGGGGGATCAGGTACAGGATGTCTCCCTTCAGAGCAGCCACCGCGGCCGGAAACATTGTTCTCATTGAGCATGTAAATTATTACAAAAAAAATGTTCCTCTGCAGCCACTTTTCAACACCATACTGAAACTCCATGAAAATCTTCTCTTTTTTTCATTCATCATGCTTCTTCACAGTAGAATTTCACCCAGGAGGTTTTACAAGATTGTTCCCTTTAATGAGGCACTGGAAAAGCTTATTTCCCCATCTGTTGCCTCTCTCATTCCCATTCAGTTAATCAAATTACACGGCATCTTTAATCTTGCCTTATGAGCCAGTATATTAACTTAAATTCTTCAAACCCTGCAGCAATTGAGTGGGTGAGATTCAATGGAGATCTATATGCAGCTCAGGGAAAACAGTGCATTTCCTCTTCTTTGACAGTCAGGCAGAGTGATGATGACACCTCTGATGTATTTTTCACCACAAACAGTACTCAAGATTGATATTTACTCGCAAAGGGAAGAGTAAACACATTTCAAAATCACTATCAACAAATCGTATAACTAGCTTTATTAATTTTTCCAAAAACAGTGATGTGAGTGCAAGAACAGCATGCAGTTTGGGGAACGCTCCAGCCCTATAGGGTGGAGATATTAATGGATGCAACTGTTCTGCCAATCCGTTAATCGCAACCATGCTGAACCACATCATATATCAAACAGCCTCACTCAGACAGCCAGCCAGCCAACCAATCACTCAACCAGCCAGGCAGTGAGGCAGCAAGCCAACCACCGAATAAACCGGCTAATCAGGCTGTTAGGTACTTACTTAGTCAGGTAGCCATTCAGCCAGTTAGATAGCCACACAGGTAGTCAAAGCGACTAAGTCAACTCCAACAATGCTAGAGTCAAGTCTGCCTGTGGAGTCAGTCAGCCAGCCAGTCTGTCTGCAAGCCAAAGCAGCCTGTCCCTGGCCCAAGCCCGGAGAAAACAAGCAGTATGCAATCTGTACACCATTAACACAATGTGACACTTAGCACTGGGTTGAGCAAAATTTATCACACACATTCTTGGCTCTTCAGTTAATATACTGCACCGCTGTGACTGAACTTTCACTCCAGGCTCTCTCAGGGAATGATTCTTTGACACCCCTGTCCCCTTGCCATTAACATCTCCCTCTCTCACTTACCAGAATACTGAGCAGCATGGCATTTGAGGCCATCTTGTCAAAGCCAAACTAAATCTCTCTAAAGCACAACCAAATTCTGGTTTTAAGCTCTTGATGTATGAAATACTACATTGGTATTAACAGGCTACTACAAACAAGGTTGGTGGTTGGATGAATAGTTTGTCAAATATGGGGGCAGGCAGGGTCAAATTTCCTATTTGTTATGGAGCTACAGATTATTTTTAGGTGCACATAAAAAAACGTTTTACTCAAGTTTCACTGCAGCAAATGAAACTGCATATTCTGACTTGGTTGGACATCTGTAGTGCAAATGACGTGCGCTAGGGTCTCTCGTTTTAAACTTTTACACCACCTGATTCTTACTGCATGACCCAGGAAACAATAAATCACAAAATGCCAAATGCCAGAAGACATAAAATGATGACATGTTATCCTGGTTGTATTAGGGTCAAGTTGATTTGTTCACAGGTTGCTTAGGGACAGGCAACACATTTATTTTATGCATGCTGTTAAATCATTTGTAACAAATATTGAGATGTATTTTGAGATATTTACCTAAAATAGCTCTTTGCTTTGTAAAAAACTGAAAAAACCAAGTCAAATCTGACCATGCAGGCAGGCAGCAGTCGTGCGACAGGTTGATGTCACATATTTGAGAAACAGATTGTGAACACATGTTTGAACCTTCTGTGTTCAAGAATTTTTCTCACACTGGAATTCAAATGTATATTTACTCATTTGGGAGCCTTTCCAAAATAAGAATAGATTTAATTCCAAATATCATATCTCTCTCATTTTTTTTATTTGCATTGCACTCCCCCAACCCACTTCCCTTGATCTATGATAGCTGCATGCTTCAACTAGAATAATGTCAGTGTCCTGTAGAGACTTGGCATTTTCAAGTGTCAACTGGTCTATGCATTCTATCAGGATGTTGAGCTTAAAAGGCAGCTGCATTCTTCCGCTAAATTGGGCTGAAAACCAGTGGTCTACTGTGTTGATAAATAATCACATTTTAAATAGCATATTTAAAAACCTAATATATATATATATATATATCTGCAATTAGATCAATTCCCAGCATATTACAAGATACAATGATTACAGTGGTAGATAAAATGACTATAAAACATTGTTAAATATTTAAAGTAACAACATTATAGAAGATGTTTATAAAAGCCTTATAAATAAACCTCACATGCACAAAGTATAACAAGCTGCATTATATTAATGATATCTCAATGCACACTGCAAAGGCCATCAAACATGCTAGGACACTAAAAGAAATTACCAGACAACAATTTTGGATACAGATTCATTGCTAAAGGAGTAAAGCACAGCTCCATAATGTGGAAAATCTGTAAGATGAACAAAACCAAATTGTAATTAGATACTTTGAAACACAGGACGCCTTAGACTGCAGAATTGGTATTTTATATGTGGAATAATTGTGGGAGTGTTAAATATTTGATATAAAAAGGGGGAATTGTTTTCTTTAAGGACCCATAAAGACGTTGATGTGCAAACTATAAACTGAGGACACTATTTAGGAAATAAAGCTGGGGGAATGTGTGCATATTTTATTACTTGCAAACACAATACTTCATTCATAAAATAAAGGTTTTACAGTTTATTAGTGACATTACGAATAATACGTAATATTACGTTATATCACAAATAGCAGAGGCCCAAGAAGCGAAGCTTGTGGTACGCCACACACTACTAGACTAGAGGAAGAAGAAGGGGTATTGATTTCCTTTTAAAATACAAGCTTCTTTCTTTAATTGTGGTAAAAGAAGAACCAGTGCAGTTCTTACACCCAGATGAGTAAAGTGAAGTAAAAATGTATTGTGATTAGAGAAATTATTAACAGAAGTGTATTGAAATTGCTTTGTAGTATCTTGTAACAAGGGGTTACAATTTTCAACAATTTATGTATGTTGGATTAAAAAAACCTAACTCCTCTTAAATTCCTTTTTGTAATTCTTATAAGGTCATATTTATTATTTTTCTGAGAATAAATGTTTTCAAACAATAGGTGTTTTATGTTATAATATTTAACATTTACATTTGAGTGATGTTTTCAGATCCTCTGATAAGATGGTTGATTTGTGTTTTTATGCATTAACATATATCATGATTGAACAATACATACCTGGCTAACTCTGTTAATTGTAGTAAAATTATATCCAGTCTTTACAATTCTGTCCAGTCTGAGTACAACTCACTGAACTCACGCTAACTTAGAAATGTCCGTTTTTCCTAGAAAGGGCGATGACTTCCTGTTACAAAGCTGGGTCCATCTATCAGTCTGTCAGTATGAAACACTGACGGAAGGGATTAAGCCATTTGCTGACCCCAGTGCTTCCAACAAGATCTCCGTTGACAGGGTGTATATACACCAGTTACATTTGGTCACTGTAGTTTTTAAGCGTGATTACACATTTGAAATATGATAGGGTGATAATTTCCCCCTAATGGGAGCACAGTAATGAGGGGATAAAACAGGTGAACGAAGAATTGCTAGTTTAGTTTGGCACGTTTTACCACATGGGCTAAAGGAAAAATCTAGTCTGTAATGTCTTATCAAACCCTTCTGCAAAACACCCATCTGTGCATTAGTCTGTGTCCAAAATATACCTTAACTCCTGTGTTGACCCACGATTTGTTTCCCACACTGTCATTTGAGAGGAGCATGGAAAGAGTATCACTCTGCTGTTGATATGACAAATATAGAGTCAAGTCTTGAGAACGCAGCATAAAGGTCAGCCAGAGTACAACCGATAATACTGTATACATCCAAGCCCATCAAAGTGCTTTAAAGATGCCCTGTGTATGGCAACATGTTACCAAAGCTGTTGGCTATGCAGTTAGGCTAATGCTAAGCTATTCCCCTTGCAGAATGTTGACCTATGAGAAAACAAACAGTTGAAATGTGAGAATTTAGAGACTCGCCTGTTTACTTATCAGTTTTCAAGGGTCAAGAGGTCAGATCTTGTTTAAATGACCTTTGCAAAGCTCATCCTCTTGGAAAATAAATGTCTGTGTAATGATTATTCAAACATAAATCTGACCACAACCGCCACATGGTGGTTATATCTGGACATGTTTATTTCTATCCATTTTCCCATAATCACCATCACTATCAATTTCACCTATTTTGAACTAGAGGGGCAAAACAATCTCCTCAAAATGTCTTTTAAAAACTCACACTGCACACATTAAGACCCACAGTCTTACAGCTGAAACCAATTGAATATAGAGAAAATATTGTTATTGTAGAAAATTAATGTCTGCAATTTCTGTGTAAAAAAGAAAAGGGAAAAGAGAGAGAGACTGTGTTCCATCTATTGAAGACGCAGGAAAGCAAACAGAACCTTCCCCAGGCAAACATATGGCAATAGAAAGCCAGGATGTAAATTAGGCCAGAATTATAATAATATTTGTGGCCAGAAGCCTACAGAGGATGTCTGATACAAAGCTGGTAAATAAATGTATTTCTTAGGTAGAAATACCGCTCAGGTATTATTTCATTCAAATGAGCCAAGTACAGTTGCAGACTCTAAGAACAAATGTACAAACGTATGTGTACAAACGTGTGTTTGTACACATGCTGAGCTGGTCACCTGGCACAGAGGATTAGAATGCTAACCAGTTTACATTCTGCCCACAGCTTTTGAAATTATTCAATTTCCCTAATCTTGTTTAGCTTTAGAGTATGTGGCTTTGAGGCAATGTGGCATCCTTTTTCAATCGTGGATCCTTTGAGGACATTTGCATATCTAAATTTTGTACTGAAATTCAGGACAGGCTCTGCTTTGCGGCCCTCTGAAAAACCTAAACTAAGAAGCAATGCTGGGTCAACCTAGAGGCTTAATATATGTTTGATGTGTAGAGATAGCCACCTGCTTTTTTCCCCTTACTCCAGTTTCTGAGAAATGCTAAACTTCCTCTTGATGTTAATGGGATAGTATGCCATTCTTCATAATTTGCATCCTCAGATGTAGAAAGGACAGTGAGTTTATTCCTCCAAAATGGATGACATGAATAGTGTTTTTTTTGTTGCTTTTATTTAAGTAAAATATACTCTTAAAGTTTTAACTACGAGACATTTTTTGCTTTTTGGATGTTGCTGGATGAGTGTTTTCAAAGTACAGCGTAAGCAATAAGAGCCATACCCTGTGTAAAGTTGTCCGACACATTTGTCTATTTCTCTTTTTAAACCGAATCATATTTGATATTTGAATAACTACTCCATAATCCAAACAAACCATCTGATTCTACAAATTAGAAGCATCTTAATTAATTCAAAGATCCCAACGGTGTTGCAAAAAAAAAACGCACATTCATGCCCTTCATTGGCTTTTACTCACATACCCGGGCTTGCTGCAATTACCTGCAAGAGTTAATGTGCACCGATTTGTAAAATAATTGTGAAGTGCTGAGAGGTTTTTCATTCCAAGTGGTCCCCAATGAATTGAGTGTTAAGTCCTTATGGCATGATGATGCAGAAGACATTTGTTCCTCAGATTTAGCCAGCAGGAAAGCAGCAGCAGCAGACTAAATGAAACCAGATTTTCTCCTCGTATTTGTGCAATTGCTTGGTTTACAAAGTAAGCTACAACTATGCACTGTATCTGAAAATATGGTTTCTATTGTGATGTAGAGGCTGGAAATACTGACACTATAACATTCCGTTTCTGAGCAGAGTTTGTTCATTTGTTTTTGTTAACAACACACAAACTGAAACAAATATACAATGCTATGAAATAAAATATAAGTACACACACAAACAATGTATTATTGAAGTTTTCCATAATTTGTTATGATGATGTACTGCTATCTGCTTTAAAACATACTTTCTTAGTGAAGACTTCTCCAGTACAGTGATACATAGTAATTCTGTCAGTATTCTAAAATGCTACGTACAGAAAGAGTAAACAGGTTTTTATCAGTGGGACTTTGGAGCTCCTGTTGTAAAGGAAGCACGTCACAGGATATGAATATTGTTTCAGAGACTTTAAAATACGACATGAAAAAAAGATTAATCTTTCTAATCCCAAAAGACCATCTTGATCTCATAGCTCGGATGCTGACTGTGAATCGAGTGAAGAAAAAAAAAAAGTATTAAAAAGGGACAAATATCGCTTCTCCATTCGCCGCTAGATGTATGTGATAAAGCGAAATGTCAGCAAAAATACTAAAGCCGTATGTCAGCAGAGCCGGCTGACAGACGGGAGGGAAGAGGTAAAAATGTTCTATCATGTACGACAAGGTGTTCTTTTTGAGATTTAAAGATCACTGCACAACTTTAAACATGTTTGTCACTTTTTACTCTGACGCAGGGAACTATCATGGGCTTCACAAGAAGTTTATCGGCTCAGGCTCAAGGTAAGGGAGAGGGTGGGGGGGAAGTCCATTCCCATTTATCTTAGCCAGGTTCCCTTCAAAGGCAACAAATAAATTACAGTGTACATTTGATACAAATTGATTTCTTAACTCAAATAACAATGTTGTCCCCGCGGTCAGGGCCATGTGTCACTCAGTCGCCAGTCTGAGTGAAAGCCTCAATCTGTCTCTGTGATAGAAATAGGGCTGACACATCTCCACCAAGGAATGCTAATCACGCGGGCCTGGCCTGGCCCTTTGTGGGCAGGCCATGATAAGGAAAATCAGTTTCCCCTCCTGTCAGACAGTGGGGCCTGCGTCCCTGATCGCTGTCTGGGAGGAAACAAGCCATAGGCCTGGAAGTTACTGTCCTAGTTGTTTTGTTGTTTCGGTGTAGCTACATGACGGAAGAGAGAGAGAGAGAGAGAGAGGTGGAGGGTGTGATGGTGGAAGAGGTGTGGTGAGGGAAAAAAGCAAAGTGGAAGGAAGACAGGATGAGACAGAGATGACAGGTGTATGGTGGAGGGTAGAGAATGAAAGAAAGAAAGAGACTGAAAAAAAACAAAAGAAGGAGAGACAGAGGGAGAGATCCGGACGCAGGATGCTGTGGTTTTAAAGCCTCGGCGGCAGCTGTAGCATCTGAGATGGAGCTGGGGTGAACCCCACTGAATATCTTGAGCCGATCTTATCAACGGCTGGGAGAAATGAGATATTGGCAGGAGCTGTTGAGTGCTCTCACAGCTGAGCAGGTTAATAGGGTTGGAAGGCAGGCCACAGGCTAATTGGATTTGCCGTGGCTTGATAAACAGTGGCAAGCCTTTTTTGCCAGCCAAACATACAGGTCGACTTACCCCCCCAAAAGCCCACTTCTCCTCCAAACCCCCTCAATAACCACAACAACCTCGGAGAGAGAGAGCGAGAGATGGGGAGAGCAGAATGAAGGCTATTTTCTTCTCCTTATTCCCAGCAGGCCAGACTAGGAGGGTCTGTGTGTGTGTGTTCGCATTTGTGTGCGTGTGTGTATGTGTACATGTGTGAAAGAGAGAGAGAGAGAGAGAGTGAGAGAGAGAGAGACAGAGTTGGCCATCTACTGATTTTAATCAAATACCATTTAACCTGTCTGACCTCCAAGAGTCATCACACATGGCCAGATCAAGCAGAGTTGTTCTTCTCTCTTGCTCGGCATTAGAGCAACGGGTGTAAAGAGGGTCTCTGTGTTATTTCAACACCTTTTCTCTTAAAAGAAATGCTGGTTTCCACATCAGCACCCTTTTTAATCTCAGATCAAAACAAGTATTATTTATTTGATAAGATCCAGTCAGTGCAGCATGTTGGGGGGAAAGCCTGTGGCTTCAAAAAGGATCAAAAGTCATTCTTAAGTTGAAAAGAAGATATGTACCGACCAAACTCGTGTACAAAAAAATGGTTGTGCGTATTGCAACTTATATTGGCAAGTGTGACATGCAATACAAAATACTTAAGAATAAATGAAAAGAATCCATCGAGAAACCTATGGTCTCAATTAATTAAAGGGGAATTCTGGTATTTTTCAACCTGGACCCTATTTTCCCATGCATTTGTGTCTAAGTGACTAATGTGAACACATTTTATTTGAAATTGGTCCAGTATTGAATTAGAACGCTGTAACTGGCAGCCGCAAACTTGGCTGCAATGAAACCCTATCAGGCAATAGCGAAATTCAATATACGTCCACTAAAAGTGGTTGTTTTGCCACCGACAGGCTCAAATTGTTATTATAAGTGACTACATTATGAATGATTGTGAAGTTGTGAACACAAAACTCTTTTGTCTATACTCCAAAACAACAAACTTACCAGAACTCCACTCTTCCCACTTGCGTTCCAAACTATACATTCATGGTTCCACACCTCTGTCTTCCGGCAAGTCACCTCACGAGATTTCAGAACGAGACATCACTATCTTCCCATAATGTTGTCAGACACTTCTAATAACAATCTGAGCCTGCCGATGACAAAAACAAACACTTTTAGTCGACGTACATCGACAGTGCGCATTTGCCCTATACATGTAGGATTACATACATACAAATTACATACAAATCGTGGCCGCCGGTTATAGCGCTCTCACTCAATACCGGACCAAATTGAAAGATTTTTTTAGTCACTTAGACACAAATGCATGGGAAAATATGGTCCAGGTTAAAAAATACCAAAATGTCCCTTTAAATGTCACCAAAAGTACTCTCTTTCTGCAGTGACCGTGTTTGACACGTCTAGCTGAGATTCAGCTTCTACAATGTTCTGAGCAGCCATTACCAAACATATAAGCGACACCCTACAAATGATGCAGTCAGATTGTTTACGTGCACAAACCTTTGCCCAGCTGGAAGCTCACATCAAAGACTACACTTCCCCCTCTCCCGGTTAAAGACCGTCCAATCAGCAATACAAAATCCATACATCTTTATTTGAGTAGAGGCTCCTCTGACTAACTTTTGTTCCCACACTTGTTTTGATCATATTCTAGTTGGTGACCAGTGTTTGATTCTGTATGTTTGTATATGTTTTTGCCAATGTGCTGTGTACACTCGCACTGAAGTGGGTAGTTGGTCTTATGTGGTGGAATTATTTGTACTTGGAGTGTGAGGGCGAGGAGGAAAGCGTATCCATCAAAATCTATTTACAAGGCGAGGGACTTTGAGAAGCAAGCGACACAGACAGATTCAATTTTTTTTTTTTTTTTTTTTTTGAAGGAATAGTACCCACTGTGAAACACCCTGGGGTGTCACACTGTCCTCATTTATATAAACAGCCCCAACTGGTGGATAACTCCCCTGCATACTTGGGTGTAGCCAGATTGGCTTAGTTAGTGAGCACCCCACACAAGACAACCCAAGGAAAAAGTGTTTTGAAATAGAGGGGGGGGGAAAGAGGACAGTACATCAGGCTGCCTCTGGATATCCATTCGCGAAAGAAAAACATCAAGGCCTCAGACAGCTTTGAAAGGAGAAACTAAAACAGTGATTGATGTGGAAAAGGATGTTGGACGTCAACTGTTGGACAGACTGCATTTGGTAAAAGTTCACAAATTTGCAGATAAGCCCCAATGTAAACTCAGAGCGAACCAGCCGAAAGAATGATAATGGCCTTCGGGGACAGGCAGGCAGGCTACCATCTGTTTGTGAAGCCCATTTTGGGATAGGTTTGTAATATTAGACGAACAAGGCCAATTCTACAGTGTGTGTACATTATGTAGGAACAATTCTATCAGCATTCTCGGAGAGGGATAAGAGCACCAAAAACAAGACTTAGTTTGCTCCTCAGAGTCCTGCTAAATGGACAAGGTCTTTACGTTATGAGAGAAAGAGATGGGGAGACAGAGAAAGACAGGAGACGAAGGCATGAAACAGAGATAAAAGAAAAAGAGGGACAGAGACTTAAGAAAGAAAGACAGACAGACTCTTCCTTCATCTCTTTATCTCAACCGTTGTGGGTGACGGTGGGGTTGGGAGAAAAGCATTTGGCATGGGCTGTCTCACAGACTGAATTCATCAGCTGCTATAACTTCAACTTGCCCATAAAGAATTTATGAATCCTCGGATAGTAATCGGCTGCATCCATTTCCTGAAGAAGAAAGGACAACTGATGTCTGTTAAACAGCCCAAAGGGACTGACCTCCACCCCCATCTGATGGGTACAGAGGAGGGACACACATATGCACACACATAGCACATACTGTATGCAGATAGTGTATGTTCAAAATGTGTGCGCGCGCACACACACACACACACACACACACACTCCAAAGGCTAAGATAAAAATACTCCTACTTATAACCTTTTCACACTCTGGACGGCATGTATTTGAAATGGTAACTACTGTAAACATTGCTTTCTCTCCATATGCAAAAATACACATTCAATTGGTTTAACTTAGTTAGAATGTGAAATAGTGAGTAGATATTGATACTTGATTAATTAGATTAGAGAAGATTAAGAAAGAATAATGTTGAAATCAGATGAGAAAGATTACATACATTGAACCTGTAGCATCCCATCCATGGATAGTTTCACAACAAACCAACAAGGAGACAAAAAATACAGGTTTTGGGCAAATTTGACAGAAGTTGTTTTTCTTCTGAACAATTATGATAAAAGTCAAGAAGAAATACAACCATAGGAGTATAAACATAGGCTGTATAATATTTTTTGCTATTATTCATTTTTGCAATTAAACTCAATTTAACGGTGCTTTATTGGCATACAATGCCATTATTTATATTCCTAAAACAAGATACTGATAGTCTCTATCAATATACTGTATATAAATGATTATACCATATGCATTCAGTATGTATTAAAACCCCAAACTTACAAATATAGGCTACACATACCATACTTGAACATGCATCCATTCTCTTGTTATCCGTCTGTTCTTTCGCTCTCCCTCTCTCTCCCTCCCTCTCTCTGCAGCAGTAGGTAGCAGATAATTAGCACCTTAAGTTGTTTTTGGGCCCGAAAACTCCTCCAGGTTTGGGATCTGGCTGTGCATGAAGTGGACAGAACACAAGCGCCTTATCTGGCGTTGCCCGTGTTTTCACAGCTGACCATTCCCTTCTTTTTTTCCCGACTATCGTCTTTCAGGCTGTGCTCGGATTCCATTCCCCACACATCAGAACGGAGACATTCATCTTAAGGATGACATCTGTGGTGAATTTCTCAATAACCTAATAGTCATTCGGCACAAGAGGGGCTAGGGAGGGGGGTTATGATGGAGGGGAATAAGGGATTATGACATATAAAATGCTAAAACTCTGCTAGGTGGGTGTGGGGCGGTTGCGCATAAAGTTCAAATTTGGTAATTCAAGCTAATGTGGTTTGTGGTCCTCCAGAGGCTGGACCATAATCCATGGCATGATACATTCAAACCCAGATATGTAATACGTTTTACCAAGGCCATTGGTTCCATATAATATCATTAGCTTGAAGTTAACACAAGAATTCACAGGAGAACCAAGTGTTTGTTTACTTTACTCTCAAGAAAGGGCCGTTAAAGCCAAAAGTAACACCACATTCTACATTGTAGGAACACGTGTCCCGCACTGAAATGCTTTTGTTGGCCTAACTACCATGGTAACAGAGTGGATTGAATTTCTTCTCTATTCTCACACCAGACATGTCAATTTTTCAAGCATCGTCAAATTGTACACACAAATTACAATTCCTCATTTTATAAAGGCTTTTAATACTGTAAAAGGCCACACCTTGACATAGTGTCAGACAACAATGTTTTATGAGAACTATCTTTTGCCCCGACACCCATATGTGATTTGTATCTGCCATGATCCATATGGTGTGGATGATGTGCTTTGAAAAGGCCCATCAGTCAGTTAATCTAAAAGAAAATAGTTACGGCAGAAGAGAGAGAGAAAGAGAGAGGGGGTTGGGGGGTGGGGTGGGGGGATTCAAAGCAGAGCCAAATCAGCTCCTCTCAGAGATGGAGAGGCTGGTTTAGAGGGGGGATTAAGGCGCTCCCTCACTGTGGAGCCAGCTTTTATAAAGGTACATCATATTACTCCAGCTTCACACTTTCATAGATATATCATCATCTGCCTCCCACCAAAGCCTGGCTGTTATGCCTGTGTATTCTGTCTCAAACAAGATTAATACTTACACACTCAGTGTGTGAGGAAACATAGTGACAGTAAGCTGACAGTACCTACTGTATGTAAAGCTTACACTCACAATTCACACACAATTCAATATCTTGTTTAATGTGCGACCCTGTGGAGATCATACAATAATGCACCTGAACTCCGTATCAGCTTTACAAAACTTTGTGTATTTTTTTTTTAGTATAGTTACAGGTAATGCAACTATATTACTCATTATTTTGAATAAAATGTGTTTTATTTTTTTCTGTAGGGCTTCTACTTAACATAATATTCTATAATAAAATTGGCATAGATTTGTAGCTACACTGCTGTGATGGCTTTTGAAAAGTTATTGGATGCCCTTCACAAGAACAGGGCCCAAGACTGAGATGTGAACTGTTGAGTCTGTAACTGCTGCACACCTACCTTTCAATCTATTGACAGCAGGCTGTACAAAGAGGAGTAATGCACAGGTTGTATTGTGGACTTCAGACACATTTTCTGTCATGACTCAGTTCTTCCCCCAACTGAATTGTGAAAGACCACTCTTGATTTTGCACCAATTAAAAAAAAAAAAGAGAAACCCAACAAAGGTAATGTGTAAAAAAAGATATAGATATATAGTCTTTCATGTCAAGTCAATGTCCTAGAGTAAGATTAGGGCTGATGTGAACATGTTTGACTAGTCAGTTCATTGCCTGGGGAGAGTCCCCAGGCAAAATCCATACTCTGAGTCCAGGGCTGCCTTTAGAAGCAAGCCACGGAAATGATTAGTGCTGCTCAGCTGAAAGGCACAAAGGGGCCCGTTGGCCGGCCCTGAAAGTTTCAAAGTGAAACCGGTACACCTTGTGTCTGTGTTAATTGATCACAGGCACATTATCTTGCCTGTTCAAGGCTTAATTTGCCCTCTGAATCAACACCTTTTGTCGACTACTGCAGTCATTTGTTGGAAGGGGAAAAAAGAATAGCTACAGCTTAATCATTCCAAGCAGGTGTGAGTCCCAGCCAATTTCATGCTCCCTTTTGTCATTTATTCTTCTGGTAGAGGTTGTGTATTCAGAACGCATTTCATTGCACAGAAAGGAATTTAGTGGCATTTTTCGATGTGAGGAATGAACATTATAGAAAACATCAGAGGGGGGGGATGCTACCGGAAGATTGTGCATGTGTTTTGCAATCAATGAAAATATTTGTCTGAAAGGGATAGGATATGATACGGGTGACCTAGTTCCCGTAAGTGTAAGAGGCCAAAAAACATCAAGATGCAGAATTGCAATAACTGTATGTATGTATTTGATTCTGTTTTTTAAATAAATGATAGGTAAATAACATAAAACACATTTTCCATACACAAAATACAATCAGTTTCAACAATAGGTATTTCTATTTAATCTAGGCTTTTGACAATTCATGCATCAGTGCCCAAAAGATCAGGAATCCATGAATACATAAAGTCAGAAAAATAATATGACAGAGTAGCGTAACTTAAGAAAAAATCTCTCATGTAGCTCACTGAAAACTATAATACCTTTATTTGCAGCGATACGTCCCAAACCTATTTTACATTCAAGCCGTAAACAATATTGAATGCTGGTACACGGTGCATATTTTTCAAAGCTATGTCAAAAGGATATGACTTATTTTCATTCATATTGAAGTAATATTGTCACCTTAGTAGAATGTTGATGTGGTGGATAAGCATTTGCAGTAAGTAGCCAAAAGAATATTTCAGACACTTGAGACAACTATAATAAGTGAAGCTAACCTGACAGAAATTAAGCTGTATTTTTCCTCTAGTTAGAGATGACAGGATGCTTATAGTGAGGCACAGACCTTGCTGGCATCTCCGTTGTGTTTGTTTGTTTATTAGTGTTATCTTGTGTTTAGATAGGCCTATTTGTTAGTAAGCTACATTATAGAAAATAAAGTTTAATTTGAACACCTGAAATAACACATTTTAAATTGCGTTAAAATATGCATTGATTACAACCAGGCCCAACCAGAGGGGTATTGCACAAAACCAGGATAAGGGATTAAGCCGGGATTTCCCAGTTATCCTGGATGAATTTAGCCTTGACTTGGTTACACAAAAGCAGAGGTACCTAAGTTACCATGGAGATTTATTCTGTGAAGCTAGCCTGCTCCTGACCAGGCTAACAGCCAGGATTTATTAATCTTGGGGCCTTTTCTGTTCACTCAGCAGTGGTTTTACCTTATTTTTATCAGCTTGCATAAAAAAACAGGTGCATATTGCTGTTCAGTTAAGCACTATTAATATTTAAAGTTGTGACCATTATTTTTATATAATAATTTATAATTAAAATTATTCATGTCATTATTACTGTTATATTGCTGTATGAAAACTGCTGTTTATATTGTTGTTAGAAGTTTGATGACTATATTACTGCAGTTGTTGAGATAATTACAAAAGGCTGATAAAGTTGCAAATGTGTTTTAAATGAAGTCAGCGATGAAGGATAATATATAAAGAGCTATACGTGTGTGTGGGGGGGGGATAACTGATGACTACACTGTGTTACAGCCATGTTTACAGTGTGCATTACATTTATCACTTCATTGTCTTTATAGTTTCTACATTTCAGAGTGTAATTTCTTCAGTGTTTAGTACCCAACGCTAATAGATACACAGTTTCACTGCACTGATGAAAGCAAACTTTTTTTGGGGAATCCTGAGGGAGTTGTCAGCTGACAGAAGACCGCATTTAGGTTAAAATGTTGGGGCTCAAATTCTGTTCAGTTCAATTCCTGCTTGCCTTTATTGTAATAAAGGAGAATTCCCTTACAGATGAATGTTTTTATATTAAACACACATGTTTTCGTCCTAAGACTTGCATGCCTTTGACAAGGTGTTAAATGGATTTGAAAAAGTGACTCATAGCCTGATTCTATATGACATGGTTGGCTTACTACAGTCGACAACTCACTATATGCATTCACTTTGAGATAAGAACGTTATCAACACCGTGGTGTCTGTGCAATGAGGGTGATTAGGAGACATATAGTACAAACACTTCAATTTTGACTTCAGAAACCTTACCTCCACCCATTTGTAGCTGCACAAATCTATCATCAGAGGGCATCAGCTGAGGGAAATGTGTATTTCATTTCAGTTGCTGTCCCCATTCTTAATGGGTAGCCATCCAGAGAGAATGAAATGATTGATTTTTGTCATCCTGAATGAGGATAAATGAATCCATGAGGAGGAGGTGGAAGAGGAGTAGCAGGAGAAGAAAGGGGGGGGGTTAGCTTTCCTTGCACGTCTGGCTAGACAGAAACTCAGCAAACCTGTACGGCAGTAACAGGGGGAAAAAGAATAGTGTGTGTGTATGTGAATGAGAATTACTGCTTGTGTGTGCGTGCGCGCACATTTCACATGCTTGTGCGTGTTCACTTATACTTTGCTTCTAAGGTTACCTAATGAAATATTGATGGGAGATGTGGGAAGTGCGGGGGCTGGGGGTTGGTGGTGCTGGTGTTGGAACTGTAACTGCTGCTTCCTGTAGCTTGGGACATCTCTGTCACTCTGGATCTCAGCGAGACAGCCCTGCCCTAATTTAATCTGACTTTGAATGAGTCTATATCACAGGAGGTAAAGAATGTGAACTTACTGCACTGCAAAGAGAGAGAGAGAGACAGACAGAGGATGGCGGTGTGAAAATATACAGCCGAAACATTTCAAACGCATCATAATCAATATTTAACACCTCCTGTCAGAGATGTCTAATATATACTTTTTAAATGTGACAGAACAATGAGCTTACTGTACATACGACACAGCGGTGCTCAGGCTATTATAATGTTTGACTGATGTTACACTGCAAGCGTGACTCCGCTAATGGACTGAGAAACATCGTCGGATTCTTTTCATGATTAGACGCAGCTTAGTAGTTTCTCAGGAAACGATAGCGAACTGTGAACTGCGTGACAGTGACGAGCTGCTCCACAGAGTGGCTGATACATAATTACCTGCCTCTGACTCCATTTAGTGTGTCCATCTCTGCACAACACCCAAGGCAGAGGTCTTTTAATAACCATCATGACATTGTTGTTGTACTGAATCAAGGCTGGTTCTTCAGATTTGGCTTTGCTCTGCAATGTAAAAGCACTGCATTTCCTTACTAATGATCTCTCAAACAGCTGTGTTGGTATGGCCGGAGTGGAGATCATCCAAAGCCTTTTTATTTAAAGCAGCATGTGATTCTTTTTAGTGTCTAAAAAAATTTAAAATGTGCGTCAAAAGACAAACCACTGAGCTCAAAAGTCGACATTAAATTGGGATGAAAATGTCATTTAATCACTCTTCCAAACTTAATTTCAGCATCCAGTTTTCCATTTTGCTGTGTTTTTAGCTGACATGTTTTATCCAGGACCTTGATTCCACTGTGTCTAAATAGCTGGATAAATGAGAGTGCATGTGCCAATAGTTTGAGTTTCCAAGTAGAGCTGGGAATAATTGATGCAGCTCCTGTGAGTTCAACCAAAGGATATTGAGATTTTTTAATATATTCAAAATGTACAGCATTTCCACTGAAATTAGAAATTATTGACCAGCCAAAACTATTCTGAATGACATCCACAATAATTACACAGCAAGTCACATGCAACTGCCAAACTAAATGAGACACATGCTTGCAAAATGTGAACATGGTGTTTTGATTTCTTTGGCACTCACAAATGCCAAAAAGCCATCTCAGTACTCATCTTTGCGGTGAAGATCTCTAAATGTGCCAACCTGAGCAAAATTAGGTCTGCGGGGAATGAGAGTGATTTTTATCTCGTCCATCACCATGTGTGTAGCAAGCATTTGGAATAATCTGCTAAAAAAATCTACTGGTACAAAGACTATTCCATATTTCATTCTTAAGTACTTCTCTATCTTAGCAAGCCACTCGTAAAGCCTTTTAACTTCTCTTCAGAATAAACATATCTAAGTCATCCATATTAACTCCCACATTCTGAGACATTTTTTTTTAATAAACCAATACACAAGAAAAATGGAATTAATAGTTTATATTTATCGGGCCTCTTATCAGAGTGGCAAAATTTATTCAACAGCAGTAAACACTGCGTTTTCTCCTTGCTATCTCTGCTAACATGATGACGGCTAGCGTGCACTAATCTTGTAAAGTCAACCTTTTAAAAGGGAAGAGGCGGCAGATGGGGCTGGGAGAAAAAGGGCTGGATGGACAGCTATGTACAGGATTGTATCCGCACTAGGAGCTGCCCCTGTCCATATCCAATGTAAGGTTATAGGAATATCATAATCCCTCCTCTGAGCTCCTTTGCGCGGAAGATGATGACTAAATTTCCAGTGTCTTATCACACACTCCCAGACTGGAACTAGTACAAGGGGTTCTGAGGAAGGAACCCAGCATGAAAAATGCTGGGGATGAGATGATCAGATTAGCGGTGGCTATTGGATTTGTTTGTGGTGGTTGCAATCGGAGCGAAGCAGGCGTTGTTCAAAATGCCCATGGAGATGCAAAGCCTCCACCGATCCTTTCACCTTCATAAAAAATACTTGGGGGTTTTTCCAGGAGTGTAATGTGGGGTGCTCCTGCAGGGTTAGGTGGGGGGGGGAAACAAATGTAACACTTCAGGGGCTTGGAGAGGGCGGGGGGGTTGTGTATTTTATCAGGTGGGTGGATGCTGGACTGCTTCACGCAGTGAGACAAGTGGGATTGACTGGCAGTATTCAGCAGGACGCGGTCTGGCTGAGTGTCGGCGGCTGTCTGCGAGGTGGAGGCAGTGGCGGTAGGCTCTTCAGAAACCTCACCTGAGGCACAGCGAGGCATTGTGGATTCAGGAGCCTCTCCTATACCGTGCACGCAATGTGAGGGGCTGGATTGGGGAGGAGACAGCAGGCGGCTCTGCAGATGCCCTGGAGGGAGGCAGAAAAGTAGGGAGGGGGGTGGGGGTGATGGGGGTTTGTGAGGGCTGGATGGAAGAGAGAGTTAGCTGATGCAGGGATGAGCTTCCCAAAACCCAGATAACAGAGCACAAGAAAATGTGTCATTGTTCAATTAGACAGGAAAGAGATCCAAGTAAAGGGATGTATCGTATAGAAAATATGCCTTTAAGGTTTCAATGGCAGTATCAATCACTGTAATGACTGTGGGATGGATTCCTAATGATGATGAAGTAAATACTATACACTGTTTTGAGGAATGGAGGCTATTTCAGAGGGGATTATTACTGGACTCCTGGGAAAAAATTCTTTTAGAGGACTTACTGCTGAAGACCAAGAAATCCTGCCGTACATACTTTATCATTTAGAGAATAAATCACTATTTTCTTGCTTTTCGGTAATATTTAACAATGTATCATTTGCTTGTATCATTTACTGTTAATAAGACATTTACATCACGATAGAATGAAATACAGTGTCAAATCACATGTCTGCTAGATTGAAATGCAAGGCTTCCTTAAGAATTCCAGTCTTGTAAGCTATTTTCCCACATGTTTAATTTTGTTAAGTGACGCAAACGAATGTCAATACCGGTCTGTACCACTTACCTTGAATACCTCGTTTGGACAGCAAACAAAGACGTGGCTTTGCATATGTGACATAATACGTCGGTGCACTTTGTACCCCTAAGCCAGGTCATTTCAATAGAGAGAAAGCCACTGAGTCAGCTCGGCAAGACAATGTCGATAACGTAATGGCACAGATCAATACCAAAGATTTGGGCCAGATCTTAATTAAAGAAACAACTGCTGATACAAATGATGTTTTCAATGTATTGATATTGCGGAGGGCAAAGGGTGGGTTGGCTGTAGCGGAGCGGCTGATCAATGTACTTAACATTAGCATTCCTTTTCATCATGTACCAAGATCACTTAATTCTCCCTCTCTTCCTCTTGTTCTATCACTCCATCGTTCTCTCTCTCTCCAAACGCCTTTTCAGAACCGTCTGAGGCAACCCACGTCCCCTCCCCCCACCTTACAAGGTGAACTTGAAGGTCTGCAAGGTTGTGCTTTTATGTGTCTCAACTTCCTGTGGTCATTGTGTGTTGAACCAGAGAAAAATCAAAGACACTGTTAAGACCAACAGCAGGATTTGGGCATCAAGTGTATGAAAATCAATTGTCTTTCAGAGAGAGAAATACACTCTCTTTCAATTAAACAATGGTAATCTTTGGGAAAAGCTATTTCTCTCTCTTCAATGTACAGGTTAATGATGTCAACTCATTGAAAGGGGATTTCTGGATTACACATATGGAATTTTATCTTTTCTTTTTTATTGTTCCCTTGTGTATTGTTCTTTGGAAGAACAGGTTGAAAGGAGGAGCTTGTCATGAGAAAAAAAATGAACAAAAAGCAACCCCCACATTGTAAATTCCTTCTGCAGAAACCAAGACAAGAGAGTCTCTGTTGTCCGGAACAGTGGAGGGAAAAAAAAACAACTTCAGACACTGTACCCTCTTGTGAATGGTAAAACAATAATTATTAAAAGGGAAGCTGAATTGATGGATCCCATTAAAGCTAACACAAACTCCCCAGAGGCCTAGCAGCACAAACAGTCCAAAGTCAATAGAGTGATTCCCCAGGTATCCCTGACCAGGACCCAGTTTAAAGAGACATCAATCTGGGATGTCAGTTCCCAGCTAATGAAGCTACAGCCAATCAATATTCAGGATGCAACTACTACCTTAAATGAAGTACTTATGCTTGTAGAGATCTCACCATATGGGCTTCCCACAGAGAAGTTTCGTCTTTAACACAATGACTTTTAATCCATCTTTTAGAAATGTTAAAAAATAAAATTCTGGGTTGGATCATGTATAACTATCTCACTCCTAATTGGAACTACTTACTTTCACAGCCATTGTTTTGTTGGGATCCATCGTGTTATCTGTGTAACACGTGCTGCCAACTCAGATACATTTTAAGCATTTTACTGTTATTCCTGTATTTACATTCTAAGACTTTTAACTGCAAATCATTGTACACTTTTCAACTCACATGTGCTGCCACTTTAGGCGAAAAACTGAATAAATGTGATGAGCAAATGAATAATGTATAATTGGGAGCCCCTTTGTGACATGCACATTCTGTCCAAAAGCTCAGATTTTTTTATTTGAACCTTTTCTCTCATTCTTTTATTTTATGCATCACATGTTAATGCTACTAAAAGTTTTATTATTCCCTTCCATTATCCTAATGCATGTGATACGTGAAAGCTCCTTAAATCATGTATTAGGGCATTGTGCAATGTAAAACAGACAGTGAATTAGACTATTTCGGGGGATAACAAGCATTTGTCTTTGATTTCAGCTGATGCAGTGGAAAAAGTGTCTCTAGTGTCAAAACAAAAATAATATATTTTCTTGAATTAATTGTTGAGTATTTGTGTAATGCACATTAATCAAACATGTGTGTGTGTGTGTGTGTGTGTGTGTGTGTGTGTGTGTGTGTGTGTGTGTGTGTGATTTTAGGACTGAGGTGTTGGGATGTTGTTTATCCTGTATACTACTAGAGAAAAAGATATAGTGAGAAAAGTAACACTCATTCGCATTTCCCCACAAACTGAATATTCTGCACCGAGTAACAAAAAAATAAGATTAAAGCATCAACAACCTTTTTAAAATCAAATGCATTGCATACTAAAGCACTAAAGGCAGTGTAGTGGAAGTAGTAGCTCAATCATTACCAGTTAATAAGGGGTCTAGGTGTGGTGGAGGATTGACTGACACCCTAATACTGAAATAATTTCCACTTTTTCCACTACCTCCCTCTCAGAGGCAGGGAATTAGTATTATCACATCAAAGGCTTCCTTTAAATGGGTATAAAAATCATTTAAACAGACAGTGGCGGTGATTATTCAAACTAGGTTATTTGCCAGGGTGTGTATGTAATATGGCATCGTCGTCAAGACAACTTCATTTCCCACTAAATTGCTGTCTGTCACCAGAATAAGTAAATTTGCCACTGTTTTATCAGCATCATTGTGTCAAGTTGGGGGAATACATCAAACAGTCAATCTGATCAACAGGAAATGAACACGTAGTGAATAATGCAATGACTGAAAGGAGAGCGGATTGGTCTGTTGATGTGCCGAATGTAAATTTCCCCCCACGCTTTTTTTTTTTTTTTCTTTTCAAAAGCATTAAAAAAGCTCTCATCTTCAACTGAAACGTTGGCTTATCATAGTGGGTCTATGACTATATTTATTACCTGTTACCTCAGTAGGCTGACAGATAAATTGAAAATGCATAATGATTCTGAACCTAAATGTGCACAAACATATAGGTTAACACAGGTTTGAATATATGGAAGACCGGCTATTTGCAAGTATATTGATAAAGTGACCTAATGCAGTTTTCTGATGCCAAAACAAGCTTTTGGCTCACACTGAGATACTGTAATATCAGATTTCATCATTCATTTTCATCATTTCTTTAACATATTACCAAATAAAATACATTGCAAAGGAAAACACACAACGAATCATTTAAATCTACAACTATAGCATTCACTAAGGTCATTATTTATAAAAGTTATTAAAATGTTTGAATCTCAAAAGAATGTCAAAGCACACAACAGTCTGCATTGAATTCCCACTTTTGTAGGTTTCATGGGGCTTCCATTGAAACTGGTTTGTGTTTTTAGTGGCAACAGAGCCCACAGTTTATTGTATTTGGATGAGGTTTTGCCAATGTTGCAAAGGAACAGTAGGAGAGAAACGTTGAAGAAATTCATGAACAGATAGTATGCTACTCTGCTACATTTTTGTCATCAAGCTCACGGTCAGTATCAATCTTCTAATCATTAAATTGTGATTCCACTTACTTGCTGCTGTTCTTAGTTGAATCTTTACCTCCAACGTGTATTATTATGAGCTCTGTGGGATAATTTAACCACAGGATTCCAACATGTTGGAATTACCTTTTCCTAAACTCAAGAGAGAATTGTGATACACCCCAGAAAGATTGGACTAGAGCGAGAGAGGAGAAAGAGGCAGAGGCGGAATAAGAGGAAAGAAGAAAAAAAAAACATAATGAGTTTGGAGGTCTTTTGTGGAGCTGATATTGTCTCTTAGTTTGCTGTTTGCCTTCAGGACAAAAAGAGCTCCTCTGGAGTAACAATATACACCAAAATAAAGAATTGAGCTTGAAAGAAAAAGGGACAACAGCAATAACGGAACAATGGTGCACAATGGCAGGTATTTAACTGCCCTAGGAGAAGAGGGATGGGTTTACGGTCATGTCTCCCAGAAAAACGCCTCACAACTAAGGTCACTAGAAATGTTTCCTGGCTTTTCAAAACCTGCCCGGATTCATTATATTTTGAGGGGATCAGGCCAGAGATTCATGAACAGCGGTTTAACCCCCCCAATTAGTCAAAGTCCCTCTGAGGCATTCTCTATCTCATGTTGATACATGAGGCTACAGTGACAAACCAGCCCGGGGTGAGGTGATTCAACTCCAAAGTGAGTTCAAAGCACTCTTGTTAAACTTGGAACACAATACCACAGTGTCGAGGGTATAGGTACACCCTGAACAGGCAGCAATGGCCAGACGCTGTATTAGAACACCTGAAAACTATAGAAGGACATGGATGAGGGCATCACGTAATCACTGTCCTCAATGTTTAACTGACACCGACGATTATATGACAATGATTAGACATGAGAGGTAAATCCCTAATCCCTAGAATAAAATATAACACATCAGTTAAATTAAACAATCTTTTTATTAGGCAAACATTTAGGCTAACACCTGACACTACATAACTGGAGTGAGAGTAATTATATTGCTAGCCTGTGTTGCTAGTTTATGGAAAGTTCAGTCATAAACATTTTGGCATACTAAATGTACAAATCAAGCCAAAAGACATGTTTTCTTAGACTATTCCCACATATATTGTAACTGACTGCACTCTAGAAAGAGTTCCCCACACTTCATATGACCTGAGCTTCATTTAACTCCGGGGCTGTATACACACATGGCCAATATAGAGCTTCATCGTTATTTGCCCAGAGTCTGGAGAGTCCCGTTCATCTTGGAAAAGTAGTCCAGAAAACTTGTTTCATTAAAGCATATAAGTCAAGATAGGTAGTATGATTGTCAATAAAATGTTCTACTCAAAGACAATGAAATGGAACATTTATCACTTTAAGATATGGAATCAATTGGTTTGTGGAATTTGGAAGACAGCTTTAGCATATAACAGTGTGACGAATAACTTATAAGTTGGGACAACTTTACAGTAGTTTGAGTATTTTATTCATTTAAAATAGCTTACCAGCTTTTACACAGCACCTAAAGAGGAATACAAAAGCATCAGCAGTATAACAACATAAATTCATGTTCACTTCCAAGGCTGGATATGGTGTGACTTTCTTAATGTGAAAAGTAATTGGATATAGGTTGGAGTAGATGCAGCAGCTTACAGATGGCTGAATGGCTATGGCTACCTTTAATGATGATGACAGTCTGGCTATAACTTTACCCATGACCACACTGGTTCCCTAACCATAACTAAATATGTTGCATAGCCTAAATGTTACAGTATCTTAACCATATGGGTTGCAGTTTAAAGAATACAGTTGGGTCCTTTTGGAAAGCACTGACAAATAACCTATTTTGTCATTTAGGTATGAAGACCTTGATGCAAAGTGATGTAAGCTAATATGTGGCCATTTTGCTCTCATCTCTCATAACAGAAAGATTAAACAATTCCCTCACTTCCAGGGGGATTGGCCCAAGTCCAATCCCATTTTTTCTTTCTCATGATTCTCTAATAGAGTTGTCAGGAGAGCGGAGAATTCTTTGCCAATCAAAACTGCTTTTTGTTTATCTATATCTCAAAAGCTTTCTACTCATCAGTGAGTAATTTCAGACTGTTCCAAGATGATAGGTGAGTGAATAAGAAACATCCCCTGGAGCAAATAAAGAAAGTGGTGGAAAGAGAAAATAGAAAAAAAAGGGAAAGAAAAGATATATAAGGGGCGCAGTGAAGAATGCAAGGAAGATAAATAAGACAGATACTTTGTTTCATTGTCAGTGGCACTCCGGGGTTATTTGAAGCACTTATTTATGCACTGTAAGCAGAACAATACTGGCGAGCAGAAATGATTAAATACAGACTCTTCAAGCAATAGACATCTCATTGTGGTGGGCCCTGGCTTGCCACTGGGCCAGCTTGATAAAAGCACTATGAGCTGATAGCTGATACAATTTGCCAGCCGATTTGAATGGGAGAGGCTGGGAGGAAGGGGCTGCAGCTCAGTTGGTCTGTCGCTGACAGCCTGTATAAGCTATAATAAAATCATTAGAATGTAAATGCTTTATTGCAAAATAAGAGCCTCAAGCTAGGGTGACATTATCTGCCGCCACCCGAATGAAAGTGCCGATTAGCATTCCCTGATTCAATGATAGAAGCAACTTATCTTTATTAAAAATTTTCCAATCGAGTCTTCATTTTTCATGATTGAGTTTTAAGCAAATGTAATATCCAGTTCAGTTTGTGTATGAAATGGGTGGGGGGGGGCAGGATGCCCCAGAAATAATTAGTGTACACATTTCTTCCCTACATGTGTTTCATAACCAACAAATTGGATTTCATATTTGACGTGTCACTATCTAATACATTTGCATGAAAATATGGGTCTGAGTTTACAGAATAATTACTGAAAGTGTACACCTCTTTAACATGTGTCTCATGAAAATGAAATTTGATTTGTTTGAATGTGACCATCACGGTGTTGCCAAAAATAATTGTTGTGGAATATGAGGGTTAGACTCTGACTTGATTTAGATGTTCATATTCGTGACACGCACACATTTTCAGCTGAGTCTTTAAGCGGGCCATTGCTTAGTAGGCAGACAGTCAATTCTTATGCAAATAGCCTGGTACTGAGTACGGGATATAATATGCTGTAGATCAAATGTCACACTGGGAGTAAGAGTCTGTGTGATATAAAAATGGCTGACTTACATATTGTTCTGTAATATATGCTTCCTAATTTGATATTCCTATTTAATCTTTTAGATGTAATTCCCCCAAATGTACAGCTGTATATAAAGCTGGTTACACAGAAGACATCCTCCAAGTTGTTTTTGACATGTCAGGACTCTATACAACTGACGTACTGTATGTGTCTGGTATATAATGTTTTAACCCTAACCCTGGCTTATCTTGTCCATTTGCAGATTTTATTCGGTAATGAAGTCTGTATACTAGGGTATAAATCATTGAAAAAACAAGTTTAATTTTAAATTTTAAATAAAGCAAAGAATTACTCGGTAAAAATGGTTTTAATGTACAGAATAAAATGTGTATGAGGACACAAGAGACTGACAAGGAGACTATTTTCAATCCAGTAAAAAAAACAAGCTGCAATAATAATTTTCTTATTTTACTGTAAGTGAGGATGAATGAATTAACTATAGCCAACTGCATTGGTTCTTTGTGAAATCTTGCATTTTTAACAGTAGGTCCTTAGAGGGGGACCCTATTTGTCCCACTATTTATCCCTGTGAACTTGAGGACATGTCTCTGGGGTAACTTGAAGCTCTGCCCTGCTCACACGGGGCCCTTTAACCATCAGCGTTGTGCTGAAGAACACAGATACAGCCCAACGCTAACAGAGTCAACAAGATGCCTTTCACACTGACAAGACAACGTGTTGCTTTCAATTGCAGTCCATGTCAAGGTTTTCACACAGAACATCCAAGATGCGTGCTTGGGAGCGCCATTGTTAAGAGCTCAGGGTAGTCCAACACAATGCAGTTGTTATGGTGCACCCAGAGGATTTGCAATGGAGTTCATGTGCCCCCTCTTATAGGAATCACCAGGTCATACATCTTGTGGAGTAAATTCAAAATCCCAGACCTCTGCCCCATTCATTGAAGACAAAAGGGGGGACACAAATTGGTCCAAAAACACAGTGTAAAAAGAAAAGCTTACATTAAGCTCAAGGGGACTCAAGGGACCCAGGCCAATCGTTGTATGCGAAGAAGAATGGTGGTGGAGCTAGGGACCGGGCACCAGTAGATATATCACTGCCATCATGCAGATTTACTGTGCTGGAGTGAAAAGATAAATGTGTAAAAGGGGTGTGTGTCAGAACCCGTGGTGCAGGGCCACACGGTAATGCTGGGTCAGTAATTGAACTTTGCTATAATTATCCTGAGGAGATAATATTAACTTATAGTCTTTGCGTGACAAAGAACCTGGTCCATAATTCATTTGCTGGATTGGGTGATGGTGCCGGATGACTCTCTCTCTCTCTCGCCGTCCCTCTCTCTCTTCCCCTTTGCCTGCATTGTGTTACTGAAATATGACAGCTCCATTTTTATCCTGTCACAATGACAACTGATGGGCTTATTTTCCTGTGGCCCCGGGGGATGATGAAATAGTAAGCAAACATTCTTTCTCAGGAGGAGAAGGGTGCTCCATCATAGTGGCTGGGGCCGCCACTGCCGCTTGTGTTGTGTGGCAATAACAGGAGGTTATGGGATACAATACACTTGGCCTCCTCCTCTTAATACAGAGGGCCTGCAGTACACTGCAGTTTCTTTAGTGTCGCTTCTTGCAGTTCACAACACTGACTTCCCTTCATAAAGCGTTCTATCTTTGGTGAGTTAAAACACTTTTTTCACATTTTGCAGTCTAGATGATATTTCATTAGTGTTGTCATTATCTAGCATTTTTACAATGACTAATAAATCATCTTCATAGGCACTGGCCTTGTGGGTAAGAACTACAATATTCTACATTAGTTTCTATTCCACAAACTGACTTGTAAACTCGCAAGGTGTCAATTTCCCATGTTAAAATGGATGTCATGGCCAAGTGTAGCTGATTTATAGAGAGGCATATTGTAAAAACCTGACACCCAAGGGCCCATTTTTTATTTATTTTTTTACACCAAGCAGCACTCCTACAGCTTTCTGCACTGTAAGGGAAGGTACCGGGGCAAGGTTGCGACATTTACAATAGGTCAAAATAACACTGCCATCTCGGCTCTCACTGTCTGACAATATCCCATTCATCTCATTTGAATAACGAGCGATACCGATGGACATTAGCTGAGAGAATGAGGCTGCAGGCACCTCAGGGGGCTGAACACTGTCATCTCTTATTTTCCCGGCCAGTTTGTTAACAAACTGTGTGAATCAGTGGCGGCAATAACAGCGATAAGAGCAGTCCTCAAGCCGAGCTGCTGCTACTCCAGAGTAAACACCATCAGACCCCAGTTTATCACCATGCTAACGGGATTTAGACAAAGAGCTACAACAGCAGCTTGAGCAGATATCCGACGACAACAATCAAACATTATAACAGCTCTCATTGTGTGCACAGTCATTTCCATTATTGATATTCAAAGGCGGTTATTTTGAATTTTAAATACACAGCGCTAATCCTCATTACTCCATCTTTTCCGTTGGTGGAATGTAGCTGCCTGCTGGAACACCCACCTTGGTGTCTTGTCAAGTCCCAGCCAGCGGGGGCTTTTGTCTCCTTGCTGTAAAGAGAAATGACAGTGTAATGTGATTTACAGGCGATCGCTTCAGCTCAATTAAATTAAGCCCCCAATAATCCATGATGAATGCACACCTACGCCAGTCATTAGGATTCAAAACAAAATATGGGCTTATCGTATCAAGGCGCCATGGGGGGAGCACACCCTTTAATAGATGGGCTGATTCATTTAGTCATTTATGTCACAGTGTGTAATGCGTCCAATGTCTGTTGGCTGCTAATAACAAGTGAGCCTCTCAAGACGCCGGTTTCCCAAATCCAGGAAAAAAAACTGACTGGGAGGCAAACCACAAACGCACAGAACACACAGCATGTCAAAAGCAATATTATTCATGGGCTTTGAGCATTTTAAACACACGCTGTATTATTCTGAAAATAAAAATAATCTAAAAGAAAATGTATAGATGTAGCAAACAAAGCATTTTGGCACCTTTCTCTTTTCTTCTGGGTGAATTGTGGACAAGCTGATTTCAAACATGGCTAAAGAGGAAAGCGAATGCTCGGCCACTACATTTTGATTGACAGTGTCATATTTGTAAGAGGGTTATGAACCACAAAACAAGGGTTAAAGGGAAATTGACCCAGCAGTTGACGGGTGACTGATACATTGAGCTGGAGGTCTTTAATCTTGCTGCAGAGCTTACATGAAGCTTATATAACAAATTACAATGCCTACAGGGTAATACATCACCTGAAGGATCTCCTTCTGCTTTTCTTTCCATGAGAGACCTGGTGGATTCACTGGAATATAGGTTACAGGTACTGTGTTCTCTGAATATGATCAAGATGGATGATCTGTCTAAATTGTAAAGCAGTATTTAGAGATCTAATGTTACTTTAAATGAGTTACAGTTATCTGAGATTTATATTAATTAGATCTTGGATAAAAAATGTACTAGTATGAGATACTGAAGAGTTTTTGACTTACTTTTGAAGAAAATATTGTTAAAAAGTACCAAAAGTGTCAGCAAACATTGAAACAAATATTTAAACCCCAAATGGCATTGTAAATAAACTAAATATCTTTATTCCCATACAACAGAAATTCTTACGCCCAGTGTCTCCTTTATAGCTCCTATTTGCACTCATCTTACAGTAATGTCCCTGATCTCGTCTCTTTTTAGACACCGTAAATCTAACTAAAATCACATTTTTGACAGCCAGGGTCTATCAGCAAATTGCCATGTGTTCCATAATATGGAGTTTTATTAGTCAACTTTGACTCCTTGGCACTGAAAATCCTTTTTTTTCTTCCTATCACGTCTGTTGCCATCTTTTTATATATTTAGTTTTGTTTGTACAATTTATTTTAAAGCTGAGGGAAAACAACTGAAACCTGAAACTAACAACTATGAACCGGAATATTGAAATGTTTTGGCTGTACTGCACAGTGTGTACTTTGACTTGATTCTCAACCAAAATACCAGACTGTCAGTTATCCACAACACCAGGTCCCAACCGCGTCATTTCCCTTCTGAATCCTTGGCATCAGACACTGAGATATTTACACTTGATAGCAGAGACCTTCTCTGCCTTAAACCATGTCCTGGCTGCACCTGGCGAATGATAAAATGTATGACTTCTCCGATAAGCCCACAAGTAGAACAACACTGTCCAGGTGCAGATTATTGGCGAGGTATAAGCCCCGTCTTGGTATGCAGAAGGAGGCAGATCCTTCCGATAGCTCTGCAAAAGGGATTCGACTTCAGCACCCCAGCTTTAGATGTATTCCACTGTTTTGATCTCCTCAGACTAGTGTTGGGTCAGAGGTCACTGTAAGCGCTCACCGCACTACAGTTGGAAATATACTGTGAGGATGTCAGGTTTTGATCACTGTTAATGCGGTTTTATATCACAAATGTCTGCTCACTCTCAAACTCTGTGATTACGGGAAAAAAAGCTCTACACCCACCTCACAGCGTACAAGCTTCACAGTTATTGCACCACTGAAAAAGGTTGGATCACACAATGTACAAGTCAGAAGTTTAACTCGACTCACAGCTCAACAAAGGTTAGAAAGTTACTTGTGGATGTGGAGACCTTAACTGCCACGCTCCATACTCCCAAAGCATCCTTAAACAGAAGTACTGATCTCAGATCATAACCTCTCAAACAGTAATTGGTGGTCCTGGTTCAGGGGCACGCAGTCAGCACTCCTACTAGCTACTAAAGCTGTCTGAAGCTGTTCTGGGAGGCTGACTAATCAGGCGTTACCCACAGCCAATCCAAGTGCATCTTAAAGTGGATGACAGAGGCATCCTAAGTTTCTGATACCTTGGGACAAAAGCAATCAATGCTTTAAAAATAAAACAATGGTCAGAGCTGGTGAATCAGTAGCTGTATATTAGCTTTAAAAATGCGGCAAATGCAGCATTTTTGGGTCCTCAGCTTTTCTCACTATCACTATGTTGATGCAAAGAGGTCTATCGCTGGCTATTTTTATTCTTGGACTCATGTTATCAGCCCAACATAAAGCTGTTAAATATAAAAGATTAAATCTAACTTTTGACACAGAAGTCAGAGTATATGTTAATGTAATCTGGCATTCCTGCCGGTTCCTAAACTTTTACAGATCTTTGTTCCCTGCTAAAGACTGCAGGCCGTATCTTGCACCCAGCGCAATTGCCTTTGTACACCGACGCATGGATCATTCCTATTTTGCACCAGACGCACAGCAGGACTTTTCCTTCCACAGGCTCACGTCGGTAAATTAGGAAATGAACTTGCTCTCCCGGGGGCGGTTCAGCAAAAAGGAGGCGGCATGTTCCGGCACAAACATTCCCTAGTGCTATTTAGCAGTTTCAGAAAACAATTCCGCCACTGACCAGGAAAGACCTGGTCTAAAGTCAGTGGCGCTAGTCTGAAGTTATTCAGATGCTATTTTAAGGGCGCATGCTTGGCCGTAATGTAGAGTGTGCACACCGCACATACACTTTGCTTCTCTCATCTCACGGACCCAGCAGTTCCCTATTTTTGCAAACCATACATAAATACAAGGAAACATATGACCCTGTTTTACACAACATTTCCATGAATCATGGATGTGTTGATGATATAAATGAGGAAATATTAGAGGACTTAAGGAGATGTGATGTTGAACTGCATGTGCCAATGCCACTTAACCCAAATGCCCCAGCAGCAGCACGGTAGAGGAGAGACAGAAGAGCTGCATCGTCTATAGTGAGGTAATCCTGGTCTAATGTTAGACTACATTGCTAAAATATCACCATGCATTCATAACCTCGTGATTCAGTTAGAGTGAGCCCAAAACACCGGAAAGTATGTTTTTGTGACATTTCTTTATTTACATTTTGTCAAAAAGAAAAATCAATAGCAAACGTCGGTCTCCTTGGCTGTGAATCGCTTCTGGCATGCGCCATGGAGGTATTAAGAGCGTGCGCCTAGCAAATCCGCCATTATAATAGCAATCCACCATGGAACAAGCAAGCCTGCTTTTAAAGGGAATGTGAGAGAACGCTCTGATTGGTTTATTGCACGTTACGCCCAAACCACACCTATGAGTAATATAGCTACTTCAGACCAACCCATTTTAGATTTGCGTTGGTCGCAAGACTCATTTATCCCGCCGGTATAATAGCAACAGTGCCCGAGATCCGCCCACGAAGCGTTTGGCGTTTGATACTTGCCTTTCAGATCGTTAAAATAGGGCCCTGCATGTGTAAATGTGTTCACCACGTGGCTGTCTGCAGCTCTTCCTGCCATTAAGGTCGTTTGAGGATATCAAAATGTTGAGGAAAGGAATCAATCATTCTCAGCAGGGTTCGGTATTAATACTTACTGCCATATTGGAACTGGTTACAATTCTATAAGAGCCAGCAATTTGTTTAAAAAAAAAAAACACATACTTTTGATTTGCTTATCAGAAAAAGTTGGACCTGCTCTTTTTCTACATTGCTGGTTATGCATGTGCCTATACACGTGTTTATAATATGGCCAGCTAGAGCTTGTGCTCCAAAGTGGGGTTAAGCTTTGTAAAAGACAGTAGTGGAAAATGATTAATTATCAAAGCCATTATTAAACCTTTTCTGCTGGCCCCAATCATAACCATAAATACATCCCAAGACATACATTTTCATGAGTGTTTTATTCATTTTGCTTTCAAAATAATTGCTGCTTTCTTAAATTATCACAAGATACAGAACTATAACTGGTAAGCACATTCACAATTGTTAAAATCCAATATAAAATATTCAGCCCTAACTTTCAGTGCCCAGATACATGCATTCAAAAATGTTGTCTAATTTATTTTTACATTTATCATGAAAACGGTAGAAAAAAGTAAGTAATAACATGTAAAAAAATGTTACTTATTTTCTTTTAATATGGCTGTGTTGTGCAACTATATTATTTTGGTCTGCAGACAAAGGCCCGCATCTCTTGAAACCAAATCCCCCTCCCACCCAAGCACACGGATGCCCAGGACCATCTCTCTTTCCCCCGTCTCTCAACAGCTTTTCAGAGGTCTAAGTATAAAATAGCGAGGTGCACTAACAGTATCTGTCCATTGCAGGATACATATAGAGGGTACGTGGAGAGGCTCAGGTAAGAACTTGCATCAATCTGTCACTCACTTCCCTCAGGGCGATAAGAGAAATTCCAACAGAGAGATAACGCTGGACATTCAACTTAATTCCGAAGGAGGAACTTTTCATCAGCGGGTCACATATTAGCTTTCAGGAAAACGGAGTGCTGCGAGTTTCTTTTTTTTTTTTTCTTCCCCTTTGCTTGCATTGCACAGTCCATGTATGAGGATGACATCGTGAACCCAAGTGCTTACAATTCCAAAGCAGCATGTACTTTTGAAAACCGTTCTTCTTATATTTTTTTCATGATTTTCTATCATCATGTTTCCTCCCTTGAAATAAACTTGTTAGATAACACAGCGACCAGACCCTTGTTAGTATCTCCCATGTGTTGGGCCAAAACATTACAAACAGTGTAAGAAGTTTTGAGGTCAACCAAAGTCTCCTTCAGGCTCTGCTTGGCTTTCTGCATAATACACAATACACAATGCACAATACAGGAGTAGTTTTGATTGTCATTTTTGCAGATGAGAAATTGCTTTAGTCAGCTGTAGTAAATCCATGTCATTTTGCAAGCTGTGCGAGCTAACTAAGGCGTGGTATTTTTTTGTTAAAATCAAACCCAGATTCCAGTAGAAGCAGTTAACATGTAGCATGCAGACAAAGTGAGAATTTTGGATCCATAATTGGGGCATACATGGGTTTGGTTAAAGTTAAAAATGTCAACTAATTTGATTTCATGAGGCACAGCTGGCAGCAAATTAAGTGCTAATCATTCATAAATCCTTCTCAGTCATAGATATTATCCCAGGAACATGGAAGTCCTCACAGCGAAATGGTTGCTCCAATTGTTTAAGTTTGGCTATTTTTTTCATCATTTTAGTAACAATCGGGGAAAGGAACGCATGACGTCCCCTTTATGTTACAATTTTGTTTTTCACTGATTTCATATTAAACAGTTATATCATTTGTTATCAAATAACAATTAAATTATTCTGTAAAATATTTGCACTCCTAGTGTACTTATGTACTTTAGGAAATCCTCTCTGCAATTTCCAGCATAAAAATAGTGTTCTGCACACATGCAGTTAATGGATGTTTGACATCATCTCAAATGCAAAAAAACAATCCCTGTGTATCCTCAAGATGCGTTTTGCTAAGACTCCACAAAAGAAAATAAGGCAGTGAGAAAACTGACATTGTCATGCGGGAGACAAGCCGTTCCATACAGAGACAATTGATTAGCTTCGTAGTGCAGCAATAGCCCTTACTCAGCTGTGGTGGTGTGTGTAAGTGCTAGTCTGGCTTTTTTTTTTTTGGAAGGATCATATGGATCAATACGACATGGCACATTTAGGAGACCCCTACACCATACCCTGGGACCAGAGAGGCACGAAGGGAGCCCCTCGCTGCACCATCACCCCTTTCTTTTGCTGATTGGGGGGGTTGGGCCAGTGACAATAATAGCTGTCCCGATACTCCATACCCTTGTTCAAGTGCATGACCAGCCAAACAGAGTTTTTGATTGTGAATCTTTTATTTTGGTATTTCTATGTGGCACTTGTCTCTCTATTGCAATAGTAAGTCAGATACAAAATATGACTGTTGACCTGGGATTTAACAGCTGGTTTTTTTTGTTAGTTTTCTCTGCAGGGCTTCTAACAATCAAGATGTCCCCCTGCAAACAAAGACTTATGGGCAGGTGGAGAGGTGAGATAAACACAATTAAAAGTGACAGCAGAAATATACTATTGTTGTTTAAGACCCATTACTCAATATTATTTGGGAGAAAAAGGGCAACACAATAACTCACAAAAAAAGAAGTATAGAAATTGCCTGTGATACACAACTACAAAAAAAATCCAGGCCTGACTTATTTAGCATATAATGGCTGTAATATACTATTGCTAATTAAAATATAATTTTTGAGTAAAAGAAGAGTAATAAGTAAATCATGAAATTCTGCATCTTTAAAAAATATTTAGTTTGAAAAGAAAAGAAAGACGTTCACACCAAAACATTGATTTATTTTTCTATTCTGAAGTTGCTTAGCACCTCAATAACACAGTTTAAAATAATAGCTTTAATAGCCACTATGGCGCACATACTGGGTCATTTAAATAGAATGAATGACTCATTTAGAGCACAAAACACAAAGGGGGCCCACAATTAAAAGCCCATAGTACTAGTAAAAGCTGCTGGGGGCTGAAATTAGAGGTGGCACAAGGGTAATACATTTTCATTGGGGTCACCACTGCTACAGAGGCCTCACTAATATATTTCTTTATCTTTTCAACTGTGTTAAAAACAGCTGTTTGGGGCTGTAGCAGATAATTCAAGTAAAGGTTTTTTGTCTACATGGGCTAGCAGGGAGACAATAGAGACCCATCGATTGGAAGGGGGCTCGACATCCTGGCTTCTTGTCAGCTGAATAAAAAGACCATTACCCCTTCAGCTCTGGGTTGATATACACCACCAGGGAAGAAAGAATTAGGACTTTTACTTCCTGCCCCATCAACCCATATCTTCTTTTTTCCCATCTCTTTCCTTTTGGTCTCTTTTTCTTCAGTTTGTCCTATAATCATCACAATCTTTTCTCCATTACGAGGCTGAGTTTGTGAAACAATAGAGGGAGGCCAATAACTTTTCATGGAGCGGCAGTTTTTTTGCCAAAGGGAAAAAAAGGGGAAGGACGGTGATGATAAAAGGACGATGGCCTCGGTCAAAGGTCAGCCACTGTGATCTTATTGTCGTTCCTTTTGGCCCTTTCAAGAAGAAACCTCTGCATTTCATTACATTGGGATGGAATTTAACCCATTTCTCTGAAAGGTTTCAAAGAAATTAAGGCTATTAAGAGCCGTGAAGACAGAGTGATGTATAAACACTCAAACTTTAGTCATGTAATGTAGTGTTTTTTGGCTGGATGTTGTGCTAACAATAAATCAGCAAACAACATCTATTAAATTTTTCCAGCCATGAGTACTGTTGACTAAAATAATTATTTAACTCAAAAAAGCTATCTAGTTTCATCCATTTACCTTCTTATTGTTTAGATGCATTACTATTGTGTAATAAAAACTTCAGGCTTGTTATTGGGTTCTTGGGAGACTTTAGTTAAAAACTTTCTGGCGAAGCTACCATCTGGCAACTTTTGTCATATTTACCCAAAATCAACACAAAAGTCCTAGCTCTAAACAAAAATGTTACCTTAGGGCTAATCCTGTACCTTGCAATGCTGTTATGCATCAAGCGCCTTACTTGAATATGTATCATGGATCAGATTTAAGTTGATAGGTTTCCCCTCACACTCCATTCCCCCTTCATCGCCAATTTGATTAATACACTCCAATCTTCTGAGAGATAGTTTTCTTACAAAGAAGAGATCCATTTCGCCCGCAAGATCGAAAGTTAGAAGCCACGGCATAATTGATGACCTCCCGGGACAAACGCTCTCATATTTATCACCACCTGACCTTTCCTCCGATCTCATCCATCATAAATTAAAGTTGTACAGCGGTGGCGTGGCCCTCACTCCTCTCTCAGCACAACCTTTTGTCCAGAGGTCCTCTCCTCTGCTTCGTTTTGAGCTGTTGGAAGGGAGCAGCTTTAAAACCTGCAGTTCAGCACCTCTGCTGTTCAGGGCAGATGGTCATCACTGAAAGCATCTGTCAAACTCAGGCCCCCTCACCAGTGGCCAACCGGCTTCTTCTCTTCTTCCCTTCTTGCTCTTTTCGTCTCCTCTCTTCTCCCTTTCTCTTCTTTATCATCTTATCATTTATTGTCCTATTATATCTTTTTCTTTCACCCTGCTCCTTCGGTGTATGCTGTTTTTCCCATTGCGTTTGCTCAGGTTCATGTTCAAGCTTGTTTTACATGAAATTATGCACTGCTGACTCACATCAGTCACAGTCCATAATTAACGGCCCCTGCATAGTGAACACACACACGCGCACACACACACACACACACACACACAAAAAAAACAGCAAAAATGAGAGACGAGAAAGAAGAGAGGTTTAAATTATTTACAGATTTAATTTTAAATTCACAACAGCACAGGTTGGCCAGCACAAACAGTAAGGCATAAATAGAGTGTAACTTAAGTATCTTCACTCATAATAGTTCAGCCATCTTCTGAGCATATAAGCAATACTGCTGGTTCTGCTACAGTATGTACCTGCAGCGTCAGTCTGACTTTCTTCCTCTAAAGACCGCGAGCAAGCGCGCGCACGCACACACACACACACACACACACACACACACACACACACACACACTTACTAAAGGCACCTATTAATATTGATGAGAGGTAGGGCATTAATGTTAAAACTGAGCTTTGGGGCAGAGCCCTTATGACTCCACTGTAGTGATTAACACAAAGCAATGGAATAATTTATCATTTGTGCCATATTAGCTGGGTGAATTTTTAAAATCTCCTATGAGAGGAGGTCAGTAATTATGGGCTAATATCTCTGCCAATTATGGATTCTATGTGTCTGGCTTAATGAGGGGTAAAAATCTGTATTGTATTGATATAGAAAACATGCATTTTAAACATCTTGTCAGATCACCCCGGGTCACATCAAACCATTAGTCTTGCAGCGTTGCTACTCTCTCGTGTTTCTATTATTGCTTCAAGATCTTGGAGACGCTCAAACTTTAGAGTGATGAAGAGCAAACTCATTCCCATCTTTATTACGAGCAACCAAAGGAAAAAAATTATATTTTAAGATAAAATTAAATCATCCATTTACTGCACATTATGCTTTTCAATTTTGAAACCAAACTTGTGTTTATTTTTTACATCAAAGCACTTATTCTCTGCAAATTAAGATAAACCTCTGCTCTTCAACAGCCTTTGAAAGGGAGCAACTGAGACGGAGCGACTCATATGTTTATACATTGTCATTCAGTGCATGACTACCCCGCACTCCCACCAGAGGCAGCCTACAAGTGACCCCTGAAAAGAGGGGGTCACGGAGTAGGTCGTGCGGAATGGCCCGGCTGTTGGCTCCGACACTGACAGCTTTAAGTAGATCTCTTTTTAGCCATTTATTTGGAGTGTCCGGGGGGAGAGAGAGAGAGAGCAGGATGAACAAGAGCAGAGCATGACTTCCTCCTGAAAGGGAAAATAAGACTACGATGCTGGAGCGAACTTTCCTTGAATGTTAGAACAGGTTCCCTGATCTAAGCCTTCAAAGGCTTTTTCTTTGCTGTATTCCTGCACTAACTATATGGTGTAGCTCATCATCTAGCTGGGATTTAATGTAATGTACTTATTTGTTTTAAGATATTACAACATATTTATCCTATCAAAAAGGGACAAGTCAGCATGATATGGGTATTTCCAAAACAGCTAAAGCTACTGGTTGTAACCAGCATGGCTTCCCTGTGGCCAAGTCTTTCCCAGGCTCCTGTGGTGCTCCTTATCATTGGTCTGTTGTTGCTGAATTTGTCACAGCGTTATTGCCCTGGTGAGGCTTCTCTAAATGTCTGGTAATGTCCAGAGTAAATTAAGTGTTAATGTCTTTATGGATCCTTTCAGTTGTTCTTATGATTAGCAAACAGTTTACCCTAACCAGCTGGCTCCTCCCTCCTGCTCCCCTGTCAGTCCTCTGGGGCTCCATCTTTTATTACTGCTGCTCCTTTTGCCTGAAGTCTTTTGACTTTATATATATTTTTTACATTATTCATATGTGGTTACTTGGTTATTTAAGAGCTTTGTAAATTGTTTCCCCTGTTTGCATTCATTTTCTAGAAAAAATAAGTTAGTTAGCTTTCATTAGCAACAGCTATGGATTTATCTTTATCAGCTCCACAAAACTCTCTCTGTATTTCTCAGTATGGCTGTGTTTACAAAATTGTGTAGTCCGACGACTTTCACACGCAGAAGCTCGAATAATGCATTTTACATCACAGTTGAGAAAGGACAACAGAAGTGTTCAGCTTTGAAGACAAAGGGGATATAATAATAATGACAAGATAGGAAGGGTTGGGGTGGTGCGCATCACCCAAGGCTTGTGTCATGTGGATGCGCCGACAGTGTTGTTGTCAGTACTCTGCATGGGGGCGACAGAAACTACGCACTATAGCTTTAAACCTGCATTCTTTATAATGACCAGCAGGGGGCGACTGCACTGATTGCAAAAATAAGTCTGGATGTTTAGAAGTCTATATGAAAATGAGCCTACTCCTCACTTGATTTATTACCTCAGTAAACATTTTTCCTAATGAGTTTATGGTTCTTCAAAACGGCTTGATGTTCATTCTGTAAATGTTGGTCCCAGTTAGAGTAAAATAGATGATAAAGCAGGGGATGCTTCAGGGCACGGCTACCTTGTGATTGACTAGTTGCTACCACAGCAACCTGTCAATCAGGATTTATTTTTTATGAATAAAATAAAGAAGAAAAAATGGTTTAATAGTAGCAGTAGGCTATACTGTTATTCTGGTTGCCACCAAGTGTCAGTGGCTTAATTTCTGAATGGGCTTTTTCAGAAGATTGTACAGCAGGGGTGTCAAACTCATTTCCACTAAGGGCCACACTGGAAAAAGAGAATCACACCAAGGGCCAGACATGTAGAGTTTATTTGTTTTTGTTCAGACTTTTTTGTGGCTTTCTCAGACATTTGTCACCTTTTTGTAAATGTGTTGCTTTTTCTGACATTTTTTAACGCTTTTTGTTAACATGAAGCCCTACAAAAGTCATCAAAAGAGTTACTTAGCCATCATAGAATTTAGCAAATCAAGCAAAACAAAGATTCATTTTTTTTTTTTAACAACAACCGGTTTCTCAGCCTGAATATGAAAACTCTCTCTGCTTCTGGGGGAATATCTGAGTCTCAGTGTCAGCAAATCTGCCAAATTCTGCTTTCAATGTCAGGTAATTGCATTTTAAAAATCACTTTCCTGTGTTTTTGGTTTGGCGCACAACTAGTAGTGCTCATGTTGTAAAATGTAAATACAAGTTTTAAATAGCTCATGCTCTGAGGCCCTATATCACATAGTCTGTAGGCTGTGTACATTATTTAAAAAAAGCTTTACAAATCGCTATTCTAAAGGCTAACAGCACAGCCCCGCAGCTGTACTGTACCTGCATTCAGAGGAGACCAGTCCAATACCCACTGTCTTTTGTTGTATAATGCATTTTTATCTTCGCTGCACCAGCAGGCCATAGATTAGCATTATAGATTCTAATTTGAAGTCTTGTCACTGCTTCCCTTGTCTAGAATTGTAAGTGCAAGGGCTGCCATCTGCTTGCAATAATGAGCCTGACAACCCTGGTAAATGTGCTTTTTACTATCTTAATGGCTGGCGTATTGATCTTAATGGTCGTAGCGTTGGCTTGTTCTATCAGTCAGAGAGAAACATTGGGGCACGGTAAGCAACACCACTCCGCATCTAACAGATTTGTTGCTCCTAGGCAGCCCTCACGGCCACTTCATTGATATCATTAAGTCGCCATATGTTTTGCTAATTTACCGCGGTTTTCGGTTGCCGTGCAAAAGACACGCTCACCGTGAACTTGCTTCTGACACTGTGACAGGCCGTAAAGAATTCTACTCTCTCCTCTTTCCTCCCTGTGTGTGTGTGTGTGTGTGTGTGTGTGTGTGTGTGTGTGTGTGTGTATGTTTGAGTATTTTCTCATAGGTAAATATTATTTTCCTGGATTTCCCTTTTTTGTTTAACATATATATTTAAGATTTTAAGAGAAAAAGTGACATTTTGTTGTTTTTTTAATATTTTTTTGTCAGTGATGGCTATCGCAGGCTTCTATGTTTTATTAATCCCATGCATTACCATTTCTTGACACATTTACTATAAACCAAAGTCTGAGTATTTTATCTTTTCACTTGTTAACAAATTACCACACTTGTATTCACTTTTCAGAAGCTCCATAGCAACACAACTGATAGGACAATATGCAATCAAATGGGACAAGCAAGATTTCTACATCTTTAGACTGCGCTCATTTGTAAGCTTCAATTCAACCCAGCATGTTTGAAGTGCTGGGAAAAGATTCATCACAAAGTCTCATTTGTAACATCATTGACATGGCAATAATGACCCTTTGGCAGTACAGAGTAATGGGTGGCTCTGCCCTTTAACCCCAGCCAATGGACACATTTAGTTTAGACCGGCGCTCAGTGATTTATTTCTGACAATATTATGGCTTCTGAAGTCGTAGAGTCGGACACATTGGACATTGAATGGGACAATCATTAACTAGGCAGGACACGGTTCACTTTTACTCTCATTCCACTCTGTGAAGGTATTTAGTATTCACTCACCTTTCAGATTGCTACTGGTTTATGGAGAGAAACTAATGGAGCTACATTGACTCTGGTCTAAATAATGTGTTCTCACGCAGTCTCGCTCAGATTAACAGAATAGTTATCGCCTAAAAATCAGCTTGTCCCAAGATGTTTACTACTTAAACATTCAGTGTTTGACAGAAAAGTAACACCTCTATACTTCTATCACAAAAAGTAAAAACTGTCTTCATTCCCGATAGCATTAAATACTACTGGTGCATTTCAATGCTTTGAGATTGCAACGGATATACAGTAGCAGAATGTGCCTTGATATAACTAATGGTCTCAACATTAGTTGTTGAACAAACTATCAAAGCCATGTTTATGGATTGCCTACGTAGTTCAGGTAATATGAAACACCTTAAGTACAGAGTGGGAGTTTAGGGGGTCTAGAGAGTAGAAAAGGGTAGCAAGAAAGAGTACCAAAAACAGAAAATATAGAAAAGCTAAAAATGGATAGACTAAGAGAGAGAACAGAGAGAAAGAACAGAGAATGAGCTTAGGCCTCTATAAACAAATCAACACATCTATCACCCAGGGCCTCCTGTAAGGGCCATTGGGTCACTGGTGTGTTTGCACCGATCCCATCACTCACTCAGAGTCGACAGGCCGGCCATTCCCAACCCACCACAGTGTGCTTTTCCAATCCAGTCAACAAAGCCCAGGCCCTGGCACTGTCTGTTTAGCTAGAGGGGAAAACTGTCAGGAAAAGTAAGACGAATGAGCTGCCCTGATTGACTATTTCCTTAGATACTGAATCAATGGGCTTATTATCACCAGCAATTACAGTACTAATACAAACAGATGCTTGGGGAAAGACATCTGCTTAGAGAGATGAGACAAGTAGATTTCCAGTCAATAGAGTGAAGAAAGCTCAGCTCTCACTGGCCCTTAACAGAGGTATTTGTATTCATGTGAGACCCAGGAGCAAATACACAACAGTGCACACAAACACATGCAACACACACACACACACACACACACACACACACACACACACACACACACACACAGATAAGACTCAGGATATTTATTGCCACAGAAAAACAATTAATTTGAAATAATGCTTACAACACAAAGGGTAACAACAGTTTTCCATCTATATCCATTTACTATTAATCTAAACTGATATATAACTTAACTTTAAATAAACTTTATTAAAGGAAGTAGGTGGAATTCAATGTTATACTGTGATCAATAGCTTTCAAGTAATGAAGTAATTATTTTTGAAAATACATTTAAAAGAAGTAGAAAGGTAGTATATAGATACATTATGTAATATATCTACATACATTATTAATATATAATTATTTATTCTACCATCTACAATGGATTATTTTATTTACTTTGCATCTCATTGATGTTGTGGACAATTATTGAATTTTTCTGTTTGCACACCTTTATAGTGCTGAATGTTTGCTGGAAATGTACTTATGTTGCATTCCTCCCTTATCTGTTGGCTTCATTTCTTTTTCCGATGACCTCTTTGTTTCTCAACAATAGCTTGCTTAATCCAACATTGGCAACATATTTGACCAGGAGACCAAACATGGCTGCCATGTCATGTCTTGTTGAAGGAGAATCAAAAAGGGACCTGCTCCGCTTCACTTCCTTATTATGATGTGATTCAGTCCACAGATCTCTACACAGAGCCCCGACAGAGACACAATCATTTTTAACACTTTCCTCTCTCTCCCATTATCTGTCTCCAACAATAGCCTCGGCTCAACACCTCTCCTCCCATCGCTGTGACAGTGAAACCAGTCTATGGAGTTTCAGAGGGGAGTGAGGCATATCATTGGAGCTCAGGCCATGCAAACAGCAAGAGGGCCCATTCAGAATGGGCTCTGATGGACGTGGTGCCACTTGAAGAGGACATGCCTGACTTGCCAGTCCTTGACAACCGTCTGTGTTTGCCAGGTGGAGCGATGAGGGGCCGTGCCGTCCTTTTTGTCACGGTCTGCTCCGTTACCGTTTCCACGCTGCAGGGCCCTTGCTATATACCACCCTGGCTAGCTCGCTCGCTAGCTAGCTAGCTCCACGCCTGAGCAGGTAGCCTCAGGAAGGTAGCCGTGCAGAAAGTTCCGTCCCCTTTCTCTCTTTCGACGCCGTTTCTCACATTTAATTATCTGATTTCTTCTCCTCCCGTGGCTGGGAGGAGAAAAGAAATGCTCCTCACGCCTTCTTGCTGGGGAAAGGTGTTGATTGTTCTCACTAAAGCCCACAGTGGACTGAATGAAAGGACACCTTGTTGTTTCACATCACATATTAGACCGCTCAGCACAGGCCCAAGTGTTTGTGAGCACTGGACCTGTGTTTGGAGTCAATGAGGAGAGCATTTCAGCCGTGTCACCACAGAATTTCCGAGAGAAGGGGAAATCTTTATTTGAGGTCTGTTGCTCTGGAAACCATGGCTTTACCTCCTCATTCTCTCCATTGATTGTGGTTGACTCTGAACTCGGGACGCTGTTCCCTATGAAATTGGATATCCAGATAGCTTCAGCATCTAATCAGCAGTACAGAAACTTAATCAAGCTGAACATGTATCTGTTTTTAAGTTAAACATTTAACACTGACAAAGTGACTGTGTTTATTGTCACCTCTCAAATGTTTGACCCATCACATGTGCTCCATTTCTATTCACTACAGCTTCTCCACTATGATAGTCTAATTTCTGTATTTTCCTTTGAGGTTTAATCATGTAACCTCCTTCCATCTGAACTCACAGTGTAGGAACTAGTGACCTAAAACACCAGCAAGTCAGATAAATAGACCAGGAGGAAAATTAACCCCGTACTTATGGGGCGATTCCATTTGAAAATCACCTAATTATGTGATTATGTCATTAGGAATAGGGGGGGGGGTGTGCATTTCAAAAGCCCCCAGTGAGTCTGTCTGTGAAATAAAAGTCGCAAAAGGACCTTACAGGTAATTAATCCATTTAACTCCCCAGCTCGAGCTCCACATGCCTCAGCAGACAACACAGCGGTCCCATAGAACCGGCTGAGGAGGGAAAGAATGCTGGTGGATTGCTTACAGGAGTAGCCCTTTGAAATATATACATAAATGACAAACACACCATTCTTCTGAAGCATGAGGCGCATTGGGAAAGTCCATTTTCCCCCATCTCTTTCTCTGTTGTGAGAGTCAGACTTAGTTATGTGGCAGCAATTATAGGTTTATGTACTGTACAGGGAATATGGCCGAACAAGTGGCCGTGCAATGGTTAATGAAAGCATGCTGATTTCCATACAGCACAAATACTGTATTGTATTTTGGGAAGTGGACTTTTTGGTATTTCAAGCTTACTGTAACCAAGCCTTTTAAACCACTATCAACTAATTTCATCGACTATAAGATAAAACTACATACATACTACTATACATTGATTTTTGTACAGATCTCACATTGCAGGATTGAATTGTTAGGAGCTTGTCTCACACTTCATGTAATGTTATCATTTACCCACTGGAAATGAAAATTTGTTATATATTTTAATGAGGAAGTAGAATTCCCCAAAGCCTGATTGCTGTTGGAGTGGACCATATTTTCTGGACATTCAATGGACCTGGAATTTCAATACATTGATAGATAGTCAATATTTAATTCTCTAAATGTAACTGGTAGTTGTTGTGCTGCTCGGTTAATTAAGGAGAGCTGATTTATATCAGGTCAGACAACAGAACTGTGCCCTGGAAGGAAAATAATGATATAAGATTCATAATAAACTACAAACAGCTATATATCACCACCATCAATACAATGTATGATATAGGTTGCAATAAAATGGTGGTTAATAAATTTTAATGGTGCTTGTTATTAGTAATTCCTTGAGGGGGGAGGGTCCAGTGCGTACAGTTTGATAATGATGTCAGTGAGTCTTACAAGTAAGCACAATGGTTGTGAAAGTGAAGTGCAGCAATGCATAGCATAGCTGACCATTTGGAGAAAATTTGAGCTCAGCTGCTATTGGAATAATAACTTTAGTTTTTATATTTGGATGCTTGTGTAATACAGTCACAGTATAAAATCCAAACATGCATTATGCATTATCATCATCCTATTAAAGCACTGTCCATGCAGATATAGCACAGCAAGGTATTTCTACGATATAGTACAGTAAAACCAAGTCTCCATTGAAGCCCCCATCCTGTGTGCTGTAATAACTCACTGTGGCTGTCCTTGTCACCTAGCCTGAAGATAAATATGTCATTCTTTATGGCCCCCATCAGAGTCCTGAACAGATTCATTTGAGAATAAAAACAGGAATCCCCCTTCCCAGTAAATCCATCAGGGTGATGAACAGTCATTTAAAGTGAGTGCACAACTGTTGACATTTGACTTTATGTGTTCAGTAATTCTATTTGAGAAGGTAAGTCCTGTGCTGTACTTTTTGTAGAACAGAGAAAGTGGGCTGAACACACCAATAAATTCTATAAATGTCAGAAAGAGTAGAAATGCATGTGACATTTTCACAATCAGTCATCAAATCAATCATATTTGACAAATCAAAAGATATGTCAAATATATTGGCTGCCAAGCAGTTACCATATTGGGTACTCAGTAATACAAAAAAGGATGCAGAAAGTCTGACTCCCCTAAGAAAAGTTTGAAAACCATTGATGTGCAGTACTTAGCAATGATAAACCACCCCGACCACAGGCCTCAGGGTGTCCGCAGGTGCATTTTAGAGCCAAGCTCCAACAGATTGGCAGAACAGTGTGATGTAGGCCATTTGGCACAGACTACAGTTCACTTGCTGCTCCATAGGGAGAGACTCCCTGACCTTATCCCTCACACTCTCCATATACTGTACATTATCGAAACATTTACATCTTAACACATCCCACATTCCAGCTTTAAATGTTTAATGTCTTTAGCAAAGTTATTTATCAGTGATGTGTTTTTAGTTTGTTTCAATGCATACAAAAGCTAAAATCCTGAAAGTCACAATTTAACCAGAATTTGCTACAATCTGTTTTTTGAGACTCATAAGAAAAAAAAGAAAATCACATTACCTCTACTGGTATTTTATATTGCTTACCCATTGCTTATCCGAATGTTAATTAGAAATTTAACACAATAGGCAACAAATGCTCTGTATTCTGCCAAATGTTTTTCATAGATTAGTATTTGGAACACACATAACATATGGATGAACAGTTTTTATTAATATTTGTGTATACTTTTAGAATTGTAAATGAAAGAGTAGTAGGTAGTACCACAATTCATTGGTAGGCTTTCTTACTGTTATAAAATATTTTCTGCTGCATTCACACAATCCCAACCAGCACCTTTTATGCTCCTTGCCACATTTGTTAAAAACAGAACCAACAACCCATTCCAATTGGTAAATTTGAATCAAGCTCAACTGTCAATTTTTTTACATTGAACAATCTGCAAGTGGTCTTTCAGCAACTTGAGAACACCCTACTGTATAACATGTTTCCACAAAACCCTGACCAGTGGCTGGCTAGTTTATAGGGAAATCAGTAGTGACACATTGATGTCATCAGCAAAGAACAGCCAACGGGCATCCTGGTGGCAGACTTGGCAAGGTCATACTAAGGACTTTGTGGGTTTTAATTCATTTCTCTAACTTTTCAGAATGCCCTTGTTCTCTTTCAGTCTCGCTTTTCTAATCTTGCCAGCCTTTTTGCACTGTGCACACATTTTAAAAGACTGAAAACTGCTCAGTTGAAGTACAAAAAAACAGCCAAAGAGAGACAGTAAGGGCAGACAGGGAGGACTGAGACTGGTGATTGACTAAGTTTGCACCAAATAGACAAACTGGCTGGCATTCTGGTGTATCTGCAGTAAGTTAGAAAGGTAGAAGAGGAGAGAGATTTCTCTTCTCCTGTCTGCACTGCGCTTACCTATCCTTCTCACCTTGCAGTCTCTCTTTATCACTAAATCGTTCTCTATCTCTTTCTAACTCTCTCTTTAACTCCTTTTCACTCACGTTCACCCTCCTGTCAATTCTGGTCCTCTTTCAATCTCCTCACCCGCTCTCCCTCTCTAATACTCTGAAAACTACTCTCTCTGCACCTCATTCTCTCCCTGAACACTCTCTCTAGCATTTACCAAGCAACCCTAGTGATTGCTGGGCTGTAAAGTGGCCATATGAGGGAGAAAGAGCAGGAGAGAAAGAGTCTGAGAGAGAGGTGTTAGATTCTTGACAGCAGGGTCTCCCATTATCTCTGTAATCTGGTGATAATTAGAATTAGTGCTCGGACACCCCCAGGGCCAGACTTTCAATACCTCACAATGTCTGTAAAGGACCTGGAGGTACGCTCCCAAAACACACACACTCTATAAATGCACACAGAAAATCCTTGACCTAACCCCGCTCTGTACACCTCACACACAGGCCCTCAAACCCCGTCTTTCTCAGTGCCAACTATTAAAATATCAAAAACCCTAACACCACGTTCACCTCCAACCTCCAAATGCACAAATCACTGCCTCAACCCATGTACACACACACACACACACACACACACACACACACACACACACACACACACACACACACACACACACACCACAGTCCCGAACCACCACCCCCACTTCACCCCTCTTCCTCGCCCCTGGGCGGTGCGCAGCTGAAGGTAACAGTGGGTCGCTGGTGTTGGTGGTGTGGAGCTGAGCCTTCATTGCCCATTAATCTGCTGCTAATTAGAATGCTCAATAGACTCCTAAAAGAGATGTTAGCTGCCTAATTATGCTATCAGCCAGCTAGCTCACTATTAAAGGGAATTGATAAGTGGATAGGAAGCAATGAAAACTTGAGGCTAAGAGAGCCTGAGCAGAGTATGGCTCTAGTTTTCAGTGGCATCCTTGTCTATAGTATAGTTTACTTACAGATGATTTTTAAAGTGCCAGGCATGTACATTGCCAGTTTCAGTGATGCCATAAAAAAAAAAATCATAATTTTAGGTGAGTGTCAGCTTATGAATTGGATCACAGTAGAACATGATGCCTGTGACCAAAACCTGTATCATTTTTTTTTCCCAGGGTAGATATTGAATGCTGCAGAATGGGTGCAGTACAGATGCATGAAAGCACTTATTTTCAGTTTAAATGTTAAGCTATTTTTGTGAGAAAGGAACTTGGATCAAAGGCTAACATGTTCTCTCAGCTTCAATTGACCAACTTTTCAAGAATGCAGAAAAAGTCTTTGTAACGAAGATTTTCAGAATTATACAGGAGGCGTCTTGCCCTGGTGGCATAGCTCCATCCCCACAAGCAAAATGTCTATACTTTTGTTCCAAGCAAAAAGTACAAAAAAAAAAAAAAAAAGGTCAATCACACAGAATTCACCATAGAAAGAAATGGTTGTTGATACTCAAGGTGTGGTCGGCGGGTAGAGGCCTGGCCACGGCCTTTAACCACTGTCGTCTGCCATGAAATGTTGTTTTGGTGTCAGTCACAGCCACTCTGACCCCTGCTGCCTCAACACAATACCTCCAGTACCCCCCAACCCAGTGTGCAGCTCATTCACTGAGCCTCAACGCGCATTCCAACCATTCACTTCCCCAGGAGACTCTCTTTTCCCCTGTCTCTCTCCCTCTCTCCCTCTCTCTCTCACCCCGTCACTCGCCCTCTGTTTCTTTCGCTCTGTGTCTCTCCTCCTCCGTTTCCATCTCATGCACTGGTTTAAAGTAGAGCTGCACACAGCACGGCAGTACAAGCCAGTACAGACCAACGCACTTTAAATAGAACAGTAAATGATGGAAGAGAGCTGACTATAAGGAAAGCAAACACATAACACAGACCATGAAAGTCTGGTGTGGTAAAACCATCTATCATTTTACTATTTATTTTTATAAAATGAATGTTGACTGAAAACTGTACATATTTAAAACAATAATTGGTTCCTTAACCAAAACAAACGTCTTCTTTAGGGATGCTGTATTCATTTTTTATTAAGATTCAACTTTATAAAAGTGTAAAGGAAAAATACAACACAGTGATTCGAATGAAGAGATTTCACCCCAATGATTGAACAACAGAGTGAAATATTATCCGTTTAACATTTGCTGGAGTTTTCAAAAATGGGAGAGGCATTTAGATGCACAAGTAAACCTGTTTAATTGGTTTGAGGAAATAAACTTTACTTTCAAAAAGCCAGATTTAAGATTTGTAAAGTATAAATTATAAAGTACATTAAAATTGGATTTATTTGAATATATTACTTAGGAAATTACCAAAGCCATGTGGTAGATGTTTATTTTAAAAAAAAACTTCAAATTGTAAACGTTTAATGAATCTCTAACTATATTACACATGCAATTCCATAGTAAACATACCTATACACCCTATAATAAAATCCTATAATCCTATAATAAAAGCAATATACAATTGGACATATATTTTCCCAGCAATCATCTGTGGTTACCAGAAATGGAGGGGGGGGGGGGGAAGTATTTTGCTGTGGTGCAATTCAAAATCTAATGCAATCAATACAAACCATGTTTGTAAAAAGGCCCATTAAAGCAATTTTCAATGTCCAACAGACAATCAATTTACATGTTTGAAAATTCAAGTGCTGACCTAAACTAAAGTATGTCCAGGGAAGAGCAGGTTACTATTGATTTACTCCTAGATGAGCATGATGCCTTGGATTTTTCTCTGTGGGTTGTCGTATAATGTGGACTCAAATTGACAAACTGGCTCTTTAGTCAGGGCGGACAGTGCTTTCTTATTATGTAGATTTAGCATTAAACTAAATGAAACATAAATGAAGAGATAACGTAAACACTGAGCTAATGACCAGCAGCATTCACTGTCTCTGCCTAGCAGAATTTCGGAATGCTTTCTCAAGTAGGAAATGCACTGTAGAAGAAGTAACATAAAAATAAAATATGTTAAGATTTTATCACTTCTTTTGAAGAAATGTATTAATTCACTCCATGTACAGCTACATGTAAACTATTCTAAGTTAGGTGTTTTAATACTATAATAATAATATCACAGTATGCCACAAATTACATCCTTTAGTTCATGTGGGAAATTATGCAACGAAAAAAACTAAAGGCTTTGCTAAAGACAACATGTCAACTTCATTCATCAGTACTGATTACAATGTCTTTCATTACATGGCTGCATTTAACAACAGTGATGAACAGGAAACAAAGACCTTAACCCACTGACTGTCCGTCCATTTAGAAACATACTTTTCTCTCCGTCTTTCGGTGTCTCTCTCGCGCTGTTTGGAGATCGATAGAGTCACCTTGGTTAGCTATTTGTAGCCTCGCGGTTGGTAGGGTTATGTGTGTGTGGGAGAGAGTGCTCCTGAGCAAGGGGTGGGGTGGGCTGGTGTGTGTCTGTGTGCATGCATGTACAGGAGAAAGAGCACACAGGGTGTGAAGAAAGCCATGGGGATCAGCATTTGCTACAGAGCCCTTTTTGCTCCTCTTTAAACTTGATCAAAGGCAATAGTAGTTGAAACCTATTAAGAACGTCCCTCTCAAATGTGCTGGATAAGAACTCTGCATATTCAGAGGGAGCCCATATTCAAAAAGCCACAGCCATTGAAACCTAGATGTATAGTTTTTTGAAAACATTAATGCCTAATAGTAAAAAAAAGTAAAGGGGAAAATAAAGAAGAAAGTTTTCTGAATTCAAAGACACACCTTTGAAATCTTGAACGGCTTGATCCACACTTGCTAACTGGTTTATTAAAATCACCACAGCTATTGGCTGTGGTTGTCTGAGCTTATAAAAATACAATTTCAACTTCAGGGAAATGTTTTTGATGGCTTTTCAGTCACATTTGTATACAGTCCACCAGATGCAGGCTGCTTTCTCTTTTGAGAATTTTTTTTTCTTCCTGGTCTCCACTTTATATTGTTAAAACTTAATCACATTTCCCCTGATTTCCTTTCTCTGTTAGAAGGCCAAAATTCATTCAAAAATAAAAGAAACTTGATGTGATGGTGTGTGAAATACGTTATAAATATGTTAATTTTTATATGTCGGGATTTCTGACACTGAAGAGTATACATTTGTTTTAAACAATCATCAGCCTTAAATAGGAATCAAATTCATATCTTGTCAAACACATAAATATTATAATAAAATATTTTTTTAGTATGTGAAGTGTATAGTATTTTCTCACTGCAATAAAAAGCATCATGAACTTCTGTATTAAGCTATGTGAAGGGTCAAGCGGTCTGTACAGTAAAGATTGTGGAGTGGTTTGCGGATGAATATGATACATGTATTATGACTTAAATGACAGATTATGAATGGGCGAGCGGATGTTATGTGGAGGACTAAACAGCGAGTGGAGAGGTGAGGGGAGTTCCTCGTGCCACTTATGGCTGGTGTGACTGGTTTCTCCGTGCCTCGAACAGTCCTCCAGAGGGATGAATTAGAATAAACATATATAATCAGATAATTAGGCATTCACCACAGATCTCTCCCCACACACACACACACACACACACACACACTTTCAGTTGCATGCCTCGGGCTGGGAAAGCCAATGAAAGCAGATGTTTAAAGACAGTAGTGAGGGCTGGGGCTTGTGTGTTTATTTTTGTGTAATGACCAATTTAAAGTTAGATTTTTTTTTTTAAAGAGTTGGATATTATTTAAAATTGAAAGAGTATTTTTAAAAGTAAGATGTCAAGTGTTTTATATGGATACTATTTGTGTCCATTTAACAGAAAGACAAACATTAAGAACATTGTCTTTGCTGGTGGGCTTTACATCAAGCTTTAGATGAACTCGTTTTAGCACACCACAAATTATGAATGTCAGCTACTCGTTCATTTTGAGAGAAACTCTGATCAAGACAGAGGCCATCCTTTCATCAGCAGCAGGAAAGTAGTGCGTGATGTTGCCCTTGCTCATCCCACCCTGTCAAATTAATTAGTACCCATCATTAATTTGGTACCAAAACTGACTGTGACCTGCTAATCCAGCTCCACATTGGTATCAAATCAGCCGTGTATACCTGTCAGATAAATTCTAATATCCTGTCCCATTTCTTATTCAGGAAATCTGTCAGCCTTACCCCTTCTCCCCACAATGAAAACAATCAACCAGGAAGGATTCACGTTTGACAGTTATGACAAAGCAGAGGGGGGCTTATTCTGTTTCAAGGTGGAATGACTGCACCCCCTAAAGGATTTAGGAGGAATTTCACAGCAGCTTCACTACACCTCTAACCCCCCGTCCACCCCCACCTCCACCACCAAGCCACCAGACAGTCACACAGAGAGGGAGAGGGAGAAGACAGAGGGGTGTTCGTGCCACCAACATCATCCTCTCCACCAGCCTGCTCTCATTGCCAGGGTGCTTATGATCCATTTTCCCCCAGATATGAGAAAGTTGCTCGCTCAGAGGAAGAAAGCAGTCAATCAATGCTACTGAAATAGCCCCACTCCATTAGCAGACGGTAACAGGAGCTGTGCCCTTGCTTAGGGGACTTTGGCTCAGGCGGCTCCAGTCCCCGAGTCTCTCTCTCCTGTCTTTGACTTACTGCCTCTCTCTCTCTCTCTGCCTCCCCCGTCTCTCCCACCCTCCCAAACTAAAACCAGATCCAGACAGTTTTACAGATATTATGGCATATCTTCCAACAGCTCTCTCATTTCCGCCTCTTTATTTCCTTTTACCTCAACACCCGCCGCAACAGTGCACCTTGTGTCATTTTAAGAGCCTGTTTGCGCCCCCATCTACACATCCTAGTCTTTGTCTTGCCAAGTCAGCCAGGCAGTCGGTCAGTCAGCCAGTGCCCTGTTTGCCTGCCTGGCCCTGCTGTCTGTCTCTAAAGACCTCTAATTGTATTAAAAGTACTCCCCTCTGCAGGCCCTTACACCCTGATCTTTGTGTCGCCGAAAGCTGATACCTCAAAGCTCCTTTTGTTTTATAAGGGGAAAATCGTTTGGGAGTAGACTCCGGGATCTCCACCTGGCGTGCATGCCTCTCTCAACTGCAGATTATTACAAGGAACATCTGCTCGGGGGTCACCAGCAGTGTCAGTTGGCATAAAAAGATAGGCAGCATGGATCATCTTCACTTAAGCCGTGCATCCTCCTCCGTTTGAAGTGTACAGGACGAATGGTTTCATCCCGAGGAGGAAGCAAAAAAGAGAAAGTTTGAATATGTTCAAAAAGTCATACAGGATGAGATTAATTATTTGTGTTAAGGTTCGGGTTTACGGTTGGATTAGTGTTAATCCTCTAATGTGGATTTGTAGCAAAAGAGAAGAATACAACATTGAGTGGAATAAAAAACAATTATATTATAAACCCTATCACCAGGGAGTAGTATATAGAAGGCCTAAATGTTAGAAAAATCCTGTCGTGTTACAGATTGTGAAATGTTTATTTTATTTCCTTTTCAATGTCATCATTGAATAAAACTGATGAAGAGCAATGAAACCGTGTTAATATCAGGGATGTGCACACTCTCTGACATCTACCGGTCTCATATTCAATGCTGTCTTTCCTCAGGCACATACACCCCACCCAGACCCCCGCCTTCATCCTCCACCCCCGCCTCGTTTGTCCTGTCCTAACCCAAACTCAGCTGGGCGGCACAGAGATCGTAGCTGTGTGTAACGCTGTGTCAGGTGCTATTAGAGGCTGTTAGGTGGCAGCCTCCATCACTCTCTGCCTCTCCGTGTCCACTCCAGGGGTGAGGCAGTGCAATTGCCTTACATACACGCGCGCCACAGTGCAGTGACAGGAAGGCCTGATTGGCAGTGACACGACCATGTTGCAGAGGGATGGTACAGAAAGAGAGAGAGAGGGGGAGAGAGAGAGAGGGGGACCCAGGTGGTGACAGAGCAGCTCCACAGGGTGTTATTCTATCTATCCAGCAAGACCTCAAGAGCTGATGGGAGAATCTGTATGTGTGTGTGTGTGTGTCCCAGGTGCTAGCATGACCACTTCCCCAGGTGCTCTGTTGGGACATATTAAATATACTGTACAATGACAGAGACAGCCCCCGATGAGACTGGATGGACTGGTTGGCGAAATGGTGGTCTAAAACAAGCGTCAGAGTGAAGCATGTACTTGCCTATCTGGTAGAAATCTCAAAAAAGATAGGATATACTTAGTTATTGTGTTAGAAAGGCTATTATTGTGAATCCATGGCTGAATATTTTGACAGTGCATTTGACAACAATAGGGAGTATAGTATGCAGTATATTCTTTTTTAGTTAGGTGTACATAGATAGTATAATAGTTAACAAATATGGTTCACCTCATCTACATAACCCAAATAAGTCGCCATGATATTAACATGATAGCATTAAGCTAAAGACAGATACCATGCTCACTTATTATACTTTATTATATCCAGAAGCTCTTACTATCTAAGTGGATTTTTTTTACATCTATAGCTGCTAACTGCAGCGGAGAATGCTACAGTAGAACAGCCATCTGCATGACCGAAACCAGTGCTCCCTGCTTTGTGATAAAGAAAAAATGAAAGGTTCAAGAGAGGAGTGAGCCTCCCAGTAGGGCTGCCCTTGTCTTGCCTGATCCAATGTGTTGAAAAGTGACGGCAGCTCTTTGGCAAGATGTCTCTCGCTTGTTTCAGCTGTTGCTCGGCTTTCTTATTGCCTCCATCTGCTCCGCGTCTCCACATCGGACTTCCTGCGATATTATTAAACAAGTGTGGCTATTGATTTCCTGGGCCATTTGATATCTCCATATCATGGGTCATAAATGACCTCCTGTGTATTAGCGTTCACTCTTTTGATTATTTAATTGCCCTAAATGCTACTTGTAATTAAAGGCTGTAAAGGTCCACTAAAATGGAATCACCTTTGTCATGATTTTTTTGCAAGCAAGCGGTGATTCAGTCTTCTGCAATAAAGTGCAGGCCATATTCCAGATTAACTGGGGAAAGGTTGAAATGCTCCCACTGGTGTTATTTCTTTGACTTTTATTCCTATTCAGGGTATAATGTCAAGGGTAGTATAGTGCAGCACAGCTGACTCTATGCAAATGTAAGTATTATTTAATCATTGGATATTTTTCCTAAATGTACCATCATTATGGTGTCTGTTATGTTGTTTTGGCGTGAAGTGTTTTTTTATGAGTTGTGTATGCGTTATTTTCATGTTAAGTGCTGGACATTCTGCACAAATGTGTCCAGAATTAAACTGAAAATGTATCTAATCGCCACTATATCTGCCCACTTCACATTATAGATCATTCCTTATTGAGTTAAATCTTTTTCAACTTTTGCTTCATTATTCTTTCCCAAACTGCATTTGGATGACACGAGTCACAAAAAGAAACACCCCTTCACCAGTATTTCTGCCATAGCTTTTACAGACATTGTGTATTGTACTGCATGTTTCTCAGGTCACCAACAAATAGGATCCATCACACAATAATACCTATACAAGTAATTGCCTTTCTTCAGGCTATTAGGCCCCGAGGTCCTCTTGTCCACCGAAAGCTTTGCTCATAAACTCCTGATTCTAAAATTTGATATTGTGGAGACCCCGCTATTGTTGCTCGTACCAAAGCCTGGCTGATACTGTGTTAGCACCGGGGCTAAATCTCATGTTCTTCACATTGTATCTCATAACTCCGTTAGCTGTTCAAAAACACAAGATGTTTTCACAACGCTCAGGAGGGAAATGACTCATGACTTAACTTTGACAAGGAACAATTATGACATAAACAACTTGTGAATCATTTCTCCAAATACACAATAATTGTAACGCTACTGTATTTCGAACACTATTGACCTCTCATCCAAAAACATTTCCTTCATCTGCCCTTAAATTATCAACAAGAAAAAATATGCTTTGGGCCATCAACAACCATTTTGCTACCCCCCACTTAAAAATGTCCCAACCACAAAGAAGGAACTCCAACAAACAATAAACACAATTTAACAGTAATGCCCAGTGTAATTTTTAGAATCAGACAGTGTGGTTTGTCATTTCTTATTTGATTGAGTCTTAGTAAACAACATTACGACCTTTGCTTATGTTGCTTTGTTGCCTTTGGCTATCTGCCAAATGCAGGCAACAAATCAGGGCTTATTTCATAAATGCATTTGCCCAGCCTATTGCATTGGACAGAGGAAGATCAGATTTATTCAGGTATATGTGCACCACTCACTCACTACAGACGGCCATGTTCATGTTTATCACTAACATAGTAACATTGACTATACACAATTTTGTCCCAGAATTGTACACGTTTCTTTCAGTTCAAACCATGTTGATACTAATTAAAGCATGTTGACTGAGGATAGGCAACCTAATAATTAAGCATATGTCCTACTTAATATATACAGCTCAATATCACCAAATGATCCTTACACCTATAGTAGAAGGCAGCGGAGTGTGTTTACATGGCTAGTGCTCTTTGAAAGGGACAGACGTTATTAGTGTTTGTTTGTCCCTTGCCTTGAACATCCCAGCAAATGACAAGGGAGTTCATTTTCTAACATCTTTGAGATGAACATGAAAGAACCTTCTGGTAATTAGGATATAGTGATTGTCAGTATCATAGCTTCTTCAGCATTAATCAAATAAATAAAAAATATACCCTCGGTATATCCAGGGTGCTATTCCCACTAGAGCATGGTGGTGTAGATTCTGAAATGTCTATGTGGATGGAATCCTGAAGCACAACAAGGTTTTGCTAAATTAATGAGTACATGGTGCATAATTACCCTGTATCTAAAGCAGTGGTGTGTAATGGTGAAGCCATATCCCGTCCTCTATTATATAAGAATGATATATGAAAAGATATGTTCAGTTTGGTCAGATTTAATAAATCTTACTGTACAGTGGCAGTCATTCAAAACCACAAAGAAGGTGAAAATTGAATGTTTATTTATTCACACAAATTAAAATTATTATTAACAATATTGTGTGCATACTAGTGCTTTCGTAGCTTATTCAAGATTCAAGATACTGTATTGTCATTGTATGAACACAACGGAATTCCATTGGTGGCAATCAGTGCAGCAGCAGTAAATAAATAATAAAACCAAGATAGAAAAACACACATAAAAGAAAGGCATTGGGCGCCCAGATAGCTCAGTTGGTGGAGCAGGCGCCCATATAAAGAGGTTTACTCCTTGACGCAGCAGACCGGGGTTCGACTCAGACCTGTAGCCCTTTGTCATTCCCCCTCTCTCCCTCCCCTTTCATGTCTTCATCTGTCCTCTCAAAAATAAAAGGCAGAAATATTTTTTGATGTTGCCCAAAAAATAATCTTTAAAAAAATAAAAGAAAGGAATTGCACAAGGTATTCATATGATCATTTGCCGTTTTTAAATTTTTTTTTTAATGTGTTTTAGTGCTTCCATGACAGTAGTCCCTAGTCATTACCTTATACATATATTACATATTTTCAAAGACTTTTAATTAAGCACCATGAGGCAAATAAGAGGTAAACAGATCTATGCTGGCCAGATAGAATGGCACAAACACACCCAAACACACACAATGGAGGCACGCAAAAATCATTGCTAATTATTTCAAGCAACACACTGATCAATCCTTCATAACGTAACATCATTCCCCATGTAGGTTCTCAGCTACAATCTGATTCCAGTAATGTTTTTAAGGCTCTCATGCAGTTAGCTTTTCTATCGGCTTTATGGATTTTACTGCACTGGAAAAGAAAGGAGTGTATTATAGCCCATCTGATTAGATTGACAAAATATTCAATAAAACGCTTGTTAAAAGTAATCTAATAAGAAGCCCTGCAATGTTACCCAATGATCCAAACTAGCCTTATTGTTGAGCCTGCATACTGTATGTCGTTCGCTGTTGGATTTAATTTTATTTGAATCGGACAGAGTTTTAAATTCCAAAAAGAGAACTAAATCCTTTCCTTCCTTTTCATGAGTTTTTTTATAAAGACAAAAGCAGGTAGGGGTATTAACACCTCTTGAAAATGTGCACTTCTGCACGTTTATGAACCCCGGCGCTTCCCCCAGCCTGGATTTCTAGGAGGTGAAAGGTTCCAAATCCCTCTTTAGATGGGTTGATCTTCTCAGGCCCATTATGCCCCTTCACTGTGACAGACTGGAAGCTGAGAGGCAGTCAGGGCAGAACAAAGATAAAGGAGGAATTAAAGAGGAAACCCAAACTCAACTTCAGCATTTGTATAACTTACCCTATCTTACACCTAAGCATTAGGACAATTCAGTTTGTATTCCCTGCTTAATGCCTTGTTTCTCATCGCCCTTCAAACTACTGCTCTAAAACCCTCCTCGCTAAAATGTCAGCAAATCATTTGGAGATTGTAGATGAAAAAGTTTTTGCAGAACTAGAGAACTGACTATTCTTCATTGGCATAATCCCTCTGGGGACTCATTCAGATACATTTTTATAGTCCCTCCATTGTTAAATAAAAGACGAATGTAATTTTAGGAAGAATTACTCTTACATTGACACATTGACCGACAAGTAAACAAGCAATGTTTTGTTTACAGTTCTAACTGGATTATGGCAGCACTGTCCAGTCCACTTTAACCAGCATAGGACAAAGAGTGAATCTCATGACTGTAAGCTGACTGGGCTGAGGGCAACAACTAAGTCCCCGTAGAGAAAGCTGAGATTGACTGTTGGGGCACCTGGGACACAACTCATCCCCCGAAGCAGTTGATCACAACACAAATGACAAATAATTGACTGGATGATGGATGATGAGATTAGATTTATGGGTTTAAACAAGGTCAAACATCTCACTCCCACCTGCTAAACCACAACACTGTTCCAAACGATGGAATCAGAATTATGGTTATGTGCATGATAATTCTCCCATCGTGGCCTTGGGAAGGTTGTTAAGGACTTGTGTGATATCCAATAGGTGTTGGGTTTACCAGCTGAGCCCAGTGGGTCAAAATACAAGGTCAGAGGAACAAGATGAGGGATCCATTTACTGCTACTGGGGTTGGGGCAAAGGAAGCGGTTAGCCATCTTGGTCTACGTCATGGCTGTGTTTTGTATTCTTTATTGCTGAGAGAGACTGATATATACTGAAACTCCAGTGATCCTAATATGAGCCCACACTGAAATGAATTGTAAACTGAACAACGCATGCCCATTGTGTTCCTGGGTCTCTTAATTAGTATAGCAAAATTAAAGACAACACTCTAAACATTATCAATCATACTTCATAACAGAGCTGTAAATCCAACATTTCCTTTAAAGTTGGATTTGGAGATACATGGTTTTAGGACATTTATGAGTGATCCCATACGTCATGTTCTGACATCAGACACCTGCAATGCCATAGATCAGCATAGCTCAACATTTACACTGGCGCCTATTAAGTAATAATCTCAAGTAGTAGTAATCAAGGCAATACAGTAAACCTTTTTTTGGGGGGCTTTTCAACCTTTCATCAATAGGACAGTTAGGTGAGAAAGACATGGAGGAAATCATCACAGGTCGGACTCGAACCCTGGACCTCTGCGTCGAGGCATAAGCCTCTCAGTATATGTGTGCCTGCTTTACCCACTGAGCCAACCTGGCCACACTTAAAGTAATAAATATAAATATAGTAATATAGTATAAAACCCTAACATTTGAAGAAGATTCCTTCAGCGGCACACTGTAGATCGTAGATAGTGTACAATAAGACCTTATGTACAGCTCTCATTCTATATGGTGGGCAATTTGTGATTACAAGTGTGACATGTAGTCAAATGTTCTTCATGGTTTTGCATTTTAAAGCATTATTTGAAGCAATATCTCCATTTCATTTATTTATAAAGGCAATTTTCACTGCCGATATAAAACCTTCACTTCCAATGGGCAGTGTTTACCGTAAATTCACCTTCCTCCATAGATCAATCATTTGGTCGTGAACTCTACACTTGAGTCAAATAATGAAGGCCAACCTTTCTTATACAGGGTCTTTTTTCCAAGACAAAATGGAGCTTGCAGTGCTGTTTACTTTGCCGTTAACTCATGAAGAATAAATTACCCACTTTAGAGGTTTCCAAGTTCACTACCGGTGTGAGAAAAGCGGGAGAAGTTTACTATTTATAGAAGGTAAGTGGTTAACTTTTATATGCACTTTGGTAGTTTTTGCACAGTTCGTCTCCTTCATCCTCTATGGCTCGAGGACAAGGGAGCAGTTAACTGTTCAGAGCCAATAAAATTGTTATTGCTGCTATCTTTAACATGCTGTGAATGAGACGAGCCTAAAACAAACTACACTGCAGCAGAAGAATGATTAACTCTTGTATTTATAATGCTCACTGTGTAAAGCAGCCAACCATATTTTTCCAAATGGTTGAATTTTATTTATAAAACATAAATTTCCTAAATCCTTGCCAATATTTCCACTGTCAGCCACAGGATGAGATATATGTGTTCTTTTCTTTTTTAAATAACTGATTTCATATTGAGCACTATCATCAATTTGGAATGAAATAAGGAACAAAAAGTAAATCCTTGACGCCACTATCTTTAGTACTGCTGCTTTGAACAAATGTACCTAATTGTAGTTAGCTATAAATAAGTCCCTGATTTAAAGGGCTAGTATGGAAACTAGCAAAGCTTTCAATCTTACATCTGTGGCTCAAATGAATGGATTAATTAATGAGCCCATTCTGTACGCACAGAGAGTACATGCATACACAGAAACTATTTTATTGGCTTTTGTGTTCAATCGCACAATTTGTTACCAATCCATCCAAATTATACATGATACCTGATACTACATTTATTTCCAAAAATGTTCAATATAAGTCCTTCATTTCTGGAGCAAGCAAAACATCAACCAGTCCATACGGTTACCTTTATGTTATGTTTATGAGCATCCAGTGAATGAATACTCTGCTGTAGACAGGTCATTACTTAAATAGCCAATGCACACACTTTGCTTTTTGAGAATAATTTATCTAAGATCAAAATAAATCAATGCATATTTAGAGAACATATGTTACTAGATTTGGACAAGCTGCAAAGCCCAGCTCCATTAATAAATTGAGAAATGTGAGGATTCATTACTGTATGGATTCCGAGAGCACATCCATGCAAATGACAAAGAAATGCAAATGCATAGGCATCATCAAGCAGAGTGCTCAAAATAGATTGCCACGAGGTAATCACAGGGCCCACCACAAACATTTCCACTGGACTATGCTGGCCTATCAATTCAAAAATCATAATGTCCAATGTCTTAAACGTGGGCATACATTATGTCAGGGAATATCTATTTGATTTAGTTGTTGATCTAGAGCTACAGAGGTAAGGACTACCCGCTTTCTCTGACAAATGGCATTTTAACTTCTAAGTGAAGATCTGAAATTGCTCTCCTTAATTGCCCTTTAAGACTGCAGTACCAATTATTAATCAATGGGTGTCAAGGGAGCCAGGACCATCCTGTATTTAAAGCAATAAATTGCTGAATTATATTCATATTTATTCTAAGTAGGTCTTCATTGTAATTGGCATGTTATTAGGCTGAGGGCTTTTAGTCTGTATCAAAGTAATTCAATTAAAAAAGTGAAATATAGATCTGTCTGGGATAAACAAACAAGCCAGCTGTAATATGACAGAAATGCAGTGAACGGTCTGGTTAAGTAGCTCATTATTTTTGCCCTTCCTTGAGGAAAATAGCTGCTTCAGGAGTATAGGCCCGGTTTCCATTGTAGCAGCCGGGGACTATGGAAGCACCTCATCAATCCACTTATCCCTGTTCCGTTGGTTGGATAATCTGAGTGTCTGACACTAATGGTGAGGTTGCCTCACGACTGAGAAAATATACAGAGGAGCCAGCCGAACCCCCTCCTCAGTTCTCTTCCTCTCTCGTCTTTAGAAACACCCTTTCCCTCTCGCGCACGCACACGCGTACACACACACACACACACACACACACACACACACACACACACACACACACACACACACACACACGTACGTACGTACGTACGTACAGACAAACATGTAGTGCGTCTCTCCCTCTCTTTTCCAATGTTCAGTCAAGAGGGTAATCCTAAGCTCCTTTTCTTATCTCAGGGAGGAATTTCCAGCATTAGTCATGATAAGACACAGGTCCTCACTGATAAAGTGAAGGAAAAGCTCTCCAAAGCTAACTAAGGAGGAGATACTTACGGAATGCAGTTTCTGCAAGAAACCTGCTGAATTTAGACGGAAGGCTATTGTCTATATTGTTTTAAAAGGACAACACAAGTCCTTGATGTGTATTTTTGCTTAGGCAAATATTCAGTACATTGGTACTTTGGTTTGATAATATTGATGTATAAATGATACTATTTTGAATGTCATGATCCCAAAAAGAAGGTGCAGTACGTACAATGCCTGCAGCCAGGTCGATACAGACAGAATAACAGTCTGGTCAGTCATCAGCTTTGTTTTTGTTTCAAAATTAAGCAATGTTTGGCTTGCTTTTAGACTTTGCTGTGTAACTTCAGTAACACAGACAACTCAGACATCATGATTCAAACTTATTATGTAGCGATGAGCCTCCTATCTGCTGAAACAGTGGCGTTTACTTTGGTAAGAACTTGCAATACATTATGTTTTGCTACATTTTATTGGGGGGGTTTGCAGGTCAAAGTGATTTACACCTTTGGAGAGAGTTTGAGGCTAATGTGAGGGTGGAGCGGAGCTATGGGAGGAGGGGTTGTGGGGTGTAAAGATTTATCATTTCTATGAACTTTTTACAAGCGTCATACCTTATCCAGAAACAACAACACAGGTATTTAACCTGCTCCTTGTCAAGGCCTGCCTGGAAAACCTCCATTCTTCTTCAGGGAGTAGGTGGACATTTGTTTATTTTCAACTTTGGCTAATTGACCAAACTATCTTTACAATTTTCCAGTCGTACCACTAGAAGTACATGACTGAAATGAACATTCTACATCACAGAAACAGCATCTGACGGATGGCGTGGGTTCATGTGGAGGTTAGGGCCTACGAGCGTGGAGAAACTTAAACAGTGGGCCTAACATGGCCCCCCTCTGCACCCTGAATCCTGTGTTAAAGAAAGCAGCTCTGTCACATTAATCTTGGAAGCAAACTTGCAAAGCAATTTGTTGAAGGTCAGCAGAATATCTGATAAAAGTGTAGTCTTGTTAAGCATCCATCACGGGCTGATTCGGATTTTGAGCAAAGATGTAGTGACAAAAATACACAATGGGTTCAGGGTAATGGGTTTAGGCAGGGATATTGGTTTGGGTAATACAGTTAATAGGTCCTTGGATCTGGGGGCTCTTTTAGGCAGATATGAGAAGCATCACCGGCTGTCATATTCTCCGATGAGAGAATGCATTAGAGCAAACTCTATTTAGTAAAAGACAATTCAATTAGGGACTATTCAGAGACCCCGGATTATTTCCCTACGGGCATCCGCTCAGTCGAGGCAATATTCAGATTTCATTGTGTTTTCAAAGTGGAGAAATGTCAACGGCTGGCTCCTGCAGTGGTCGGGGGGCCTGTATGGACATTTATATTTCAACGGTCAAACAAATGAAGACAGAATTTTCTCAATACACCCTTAATGTACGGTAGCAATATTTTATGGATTGAGTGGCGGCATTCATCTTATGACACGGAGGCTTCACGGCTTGGTTTATGTTTGTCTATGAGCTAGAGAGTCCTCCTTTTTTATACATTCTCCCTTAAGAATAAAAAAACAACATGGCAACAACGATGAACTAGAGGTTAATTAAATATACTGCATATCAAATGATACATAAGTACATTAAAGCAATACTTGATACACATCTAATATTGCAATGTAAAACTGAACGAAATACTAACTTCAGTACATTAACCCTATCTGAGTAAGTTCAATATCTGCAAAAACAAGAACTGACCAATCAACAATTGACATATTGCCATTTATTTGACTTACATTCTAAAAATGTACACCACATGTCAAGTTGGGATTTTCTATACATCAAACAAATATGCGGCACATATCATGTGTGACCATATAGTAAGTGATATATCCTCCATCATCAAGCATGGAAGTATATTTCTATGTCAAACACACATATGTTGCACATATCGTGTATGTCAGTGCACGGGCTATAGACTTTAACATTCTACTATGTCAGTACATTTAGGCATATGTCTACACTGTACACACATATGTTACACATATCATCAGACGTCGAGACTACACCTGTCTCTACATGAAACTGGAGACCCGTGCCTGCATCCAGGGGCTTTGCAGCGCACTGACAATGCAACTGGGTCACAGTTTGTCATAAATCCAACCTCCTAAGGATATTACACTAGAAACTGAGATGCCAGCAAATCAATTCACAGTTTGGAAGTAGGCTCATAAAGCGTCTTTACTAGCTCATCTAAATCCAATCAGCATGATTCCTATGTAAACAGAGACGTACAGTATTTCATGCAAAGCTACTTCCTGCAGATGACATCGCAACAGGGGTGTGTCACATAAACAAGTAGGCAATTGTTTAACATTAGCGAATGTCAATCTAATGGTTTCATCATGTTCTGGGATGCTGGTTGCAAGGTTGCTGTTTTGACAGTTGTTACCTTTATTTTGACCAAATACTGACAGATCTTAGGGAGCACCGGAGACCCGACAACTTCTTGGGAAACATAAAACTTCACAGTGCCTGTGCAATTAATGGAGCGCTTGAAGAGTTCTTCCTTGAGCGAGGAAAGGGCAGACAATTTTACCAGTGGAAAGAAAGCAAGAGAGATGTCTCAGTAGATTAATTCATCGTAGTCGCAACGGTGTTATTACCGGGAACAGCTCCAGGATTTCTATTTTACCATGAGACCGCGTTGATAAAGTGCTCAGAGCTCTGGACATGAATTTACCCGTGCAACACAAGTTGGGCAGATTTTTACTGTGTACATTAGATATCTCCTCTGCAGACATATTGAATGACGAAAGACATGACATGATAGTGGCAGGCTACTAAGATTTATTCTGAAATCCAACCATATCACATAACTGCTTTGAGAACAGTAAACTAAGTTCCTGACTCCAACTGACATTCACATTTAACACACCCCTGAATCATGTCCTTCCAGCAGCTACACTCAATGAAAATGCAATGAATGCATTTTGACACCAGGTCAAATAACATTCAATTTATTATTTTTTTCATTATTATACACATGCAAGCTAAATCATTACCAGCACACTGGTGACCGTCCGTCTGTGAGGTGTATGATGTTAAAAAATGCTGTCACTTCTATTCTTTAACTCTCAATGACAGAAGGGACCTTGGTAACGAAGAGCAAATGTCCGTATTCGCATGGAGAACAAAGGAGCTTGATATCTGCACAATGCTTAGGCCAGTATTTCCACCGCCCCTCGTCTCAGCGGGGTTAGCATTTTGCCTCCGACTGATTGGCTGGTCACTGCCCTTCTCACCGACTGTGTGGACATCAACTTGTCAGAAGAAGAAAAAATAACAACTTTGACAATGTCCTTTCTTTTTCCACTTGCCACACAGATCTTTGCTTGGCTGTGGCAAAGTTTGACTGAACCTTTTGTCTGGGGGAGTTGGGGAGAGACACAAAGTGAAAGTGAGAGAGAGAGAGAGAGGAGAGAAGAAGGGGGGAAAGGGGACACAACAGCGACCATATGTTCAATGTGACCCTCATTATTCTCAATTAGGGCAGCCATCCATGGAATGGTCTTGCTGATAACAGCCCATAACACCTTCAGTAGAATGGAGCTATATCTTCCAGTGGCACGATGGACGAGCAGGGTGGCGAGTGGGCGCGCGCATGTCAACATATTTGTGTGTGTATCTGAGTTTGTGTTTCCCAAGTAAGTGTGCACAGACACCTTTTGTAAACGTATATGCCATAGTGTGCACGCATATACTCATGCTTGTATGTGTGCATCCTTGCGCGCGTGTGTGTGTGTGTGTGTGTATATGTATGTATATGAGATTTTGTGTGGGCTTTTGTGCATGTGTGAAAGGACCTGTGGCGAGGTGGGGCGGGCGGGCAAGTAGGCAGGCTTTGCCAGCTTCTGGAAGGCTTACGGGGGGTGTGCAGGGCCACAGCCCAGGTCCCCAGGACGTCTGGATGGATGAGTTGATGGAGAGTAATGGGGTCACATTGAGCATATGATGTAAAGGCTAACCTTATGCCTAACTGTTAATGACATTATGAATCTGGCAGCGCAATTTCTCTTTTCCACTTAACGTATAACAAGAACAATATTTTGACTGGTGTGGGGGTAGGATGGTCGGGGAGTCGTGCGCCGGTCTAATCTCTTTGTTCCTCATCCCTAACACTGTCGTTCTCTGTATTCGTTATTAGTGCAATGCTGAGCTGAAGGTGACCGACGCAAGAAGCGAGTGAAGTCAGTGAGTTTTATAGACTCCTCTCGTTTCAGTTTCTAAATGAAAAAGAATTGATTCATTTGTCAAAGTGTATAACTTACATACTGTATTTATTCATAACCAGAAGTGCATGTATTTGCAATAAATTCTCATAAAACTGCATCTTATAAATAATACGAACGTCCTTTTTCGTTTACACTCAAAGTAAATGAACTTTCTTGCTGAAGTTAATGAATGAGGCTCGTACTAGTCATTTATGACTATTTCTCCCCTGGCTTGGTTCCCAAGCTCTTACTGTAACCCAAGGAATCGGTGACATCACCCTCATTCCTTCTTCCACTGAATTCAAAATGGCCCAGGTGATTAAGTTCCCTATAAAGAGATGGGAGTCAGCGCAAGGCCGCGGCATTGAGCAGGCTCATTGATTAAAACCAAACGAGAGCCCTCAGCATACTGCAGGGGCGGCAGCATCACTACTCGCAGTCACTGGTACACATCATTTGTCTTTGATCTTGTCCTCCTTTGACTATTGTCACCATCAGCCTGCTTCTCTGTGGCAGCTGGTGTCCATACACAGTACTCCTGAGCGTCAGTGATAGAAAGCGCAGGCATCATGACTCTTCTGCACGAGTCGGGTAATCTCATACGACAAGACTGCGGGTTCACATCAATTCTCTAGAACCCCGGTTTATCTTTTGATCACGAGACAATCTACAAGTTATACTGTAGGTCATATACTATGCTAGTTTTTGTTCCTGTTTTTAACTAATGCCCAGCCTCGGTATTTAGATATTATGAAATATGCAAGCTACATGCATGCTCTATAATTAAAACACAAAACTGGGAGGAGATTATGATATAGGTGGTCTAGAACATTCAAATTGTTGGTTTTTGTAAGGGTCTGCTTTTTCTGAAAATAAATAAATTGACCACCTACATAGCCCCAGAAAAGATGCAGTGCTTGCCGTGTGTTACATATCAGACTGGACGAGTCTGCTTTCCCAAGATGTGGTAAAATAAGCACAATGTCATGAAAAGCAAATGCATGATGAGTTGATTATGCAGTTGGGTGGGGTAGCTCTGACCTCAGTTCACTCTGAGCTCTCAGACTTTAAAGTTTCCACTAGTAGTTTGGGTTTTGCTAATTTAACTATTTCCTAAACTTAAAATAAACCTCAACACATTGTTTCAGTTCAGTTGCCTAACCTTAACCAGAGTGGCACATGATTTAACCAAACCACAGCTATTACCATAATCAAAAGGCCAGCCATACTGTAGCAACAGCTGTAAGCTTAATTACAGTCATGTTACTGGAGTTCACTCAGCATGACTGTTTCAAACCTTTTCATGCAAGAGACAGGAGAAAACTATCAAGAAATGTAATGAGTCTATGAGCTTGTGTTGATGTCCCAAAATTCCAAGTTCCGAGTCTATATTGCACTGTGTATATATATATATATATATATATATATATATATATATATATATATATATATATATATATATATATATATATATATATATTATTGCAGAAAGAAATGAAAACATCATACAAACACCTATAATCAAGCCACAACCTCCTCCTTCTGTGTACATCTAAAACAGAACAAGCCCATACAAGTTTGAAATTGATGAGTGCGCCACTACAAGTTCATGACTTTGACCTCCAGGGTATTTGATCCCTTGACACAGAGTTTATTTTTCCAAAGCTACAGCTTGATATTCCAGCACTTAATTTAAGAGTGCAGTTAAATCACAGAAGCCATAATGTGTCAGGCGATCCCACGACTGGGGGTAAAAAGAGAGTGAAAACGGGGAGGGGGAGGGAGAGAAAACAGTAAGTAATGAAAAAGCTATGATTGCTTTTCTGTCCCTCCAAATGACAGTTAGCACCTCAATGACCTGCTCGGGGCAGGGCCATCTAGAAATGACACGCTAAGGCACAACGTCATCTAACAGGGTAGTTACAAAAATCAATACAAAACCCATTTCAAAGATGCTCGGCGAGCGGGTGTGTGTGAGACTGTGTGTGTGACAGAGAGGGAGAGAGAAGGACCTGCTGTTATGTTCATTTATTGAGTAGGCCTGAGGGGCAGAAAACAAACTTTTCTGATATACACATTACCTCGCAAGCAAAGGAATTCTGAAGGCTAAGCAATAACTGCATTCCCAGTCTATTACTTAAGTCATGAAGAGCCCCCTCCACAGAAGGGGGTCTTTCATTGCATATCAAGTACAGCTTAATTCTAAACTTGCTGCCCCTAGCCCTATTCATTGTCACACTTTTAACTAAACTAGGTATTGGCCACTAGAAGAAGAATGACTCTTTGTCCGCTGGGGAATCGATATGCAGTCTCTGTGACATTTACAGAGAACACATGTAAACCAGCCGGGCTGGCCATACGACTATCTTGTCTTGTTGGGATACTGGCAAACATCATCATATATTATCCCCTTTGATTTGTTGTCAATACCCAATCACGGCAAAGAGGCGCAGGTCTAGCGGAGCACAAAGACACTAAGGAGTGTAAAACAGACAAATGGGCAGAGGGAACATCAATCCGAAGGGCACGTCAGCCTGGCCCCCTGATGAAATAGGGTGCTGTGTCGACGGCTGAAATTTATAGACAGTAACATGTGAAAGTGCTCACTCCTGCAGCCCTGAGAGAGGTCAATAGCCTGATGCCTCTGTCCAAATGGGGATCTCATTAAGCCAGATCTTTCAACGAGTTCTTTTTTCTCTCTCTCTGGAAACAATACAAAACTAAGGGCTGTTTGTTGTTTCAAACCAAATTACCTTCACTGGCTGTCCTCTCACAAAAGCGCTACGTCTAATAGAAATTGATGCACACGCCTTGAAATACTTGTCATGCTTCTTTCTTCATTCTTTCTTTTCTGCTTTCTCGTTAATTATGCTGTGTGAGTTGTACCATCTGCATTATGCCTTACCATATATCTTATGGGGATCATGTCAGATGTCATCATAGTGTTTTGACTGTGCTGTGTGAAAACCAAGCCGAAAACCATGGGACTCATTTGCAACACTTGAAAGGAACTTGGTTCAGCTCTGTGTGGAAATCCCGCTCCTCTAAAATTTTGAAGAGACACACACACACTACTGCAGGTGATTGAGAGGTAGGATTTGGGGTCAGCAGGGTGCTGGATTCAACAAGGATATTCCTTTGGAAACACAATCAAACAGAGTTTTTACTTTGTGTAGAGCTACATTTCCTATGAGAAGCACCGGTGCTCCAGAGATCCGATCAGTGTTTCAGCAGTACCGGAGCTATACTGTACGTGGTTCCAGTAAATTACATACAATATGAAAGGGCTCGGCTCTCGCTGATGGACCTCAAACAATCTAAGAGAAAACACAGGTACATTGTCCTGTCGTATACGCACACACACATATATGCACACAGAAACGTAATTTAATGTTGTCACTTCCTTCAAAGCCGTCAATGTCAAGAGAGACCACTGGCAATTCAAAGTAATCGGGAAGCCACGTAACAAAAATAAATTTGGGGCTTGACACGCTGTTGGGAAAGAATAGCAATCAGCAAATTTAATGCATTTCTGATGTATATTTAAGGCTTTGACACTAGGCCACAGATGTACATGTGTTGAGATTCTATTTTGCAAAAGATATGGTTGGTGATAACCTATTATGGGACATCGTCAGCTTCCCCACTGCCTCAGCCTCGAATAGGAAAAATTCCATCACTTGCTCCATCCAGGAGATGTAATATCGAAACAAATTATGGCTGGAATTGAAAAGTCACAAGCTTATTCCGTCTTGATCAAACTACTGCCAAGAGGCTAAGTGCAGAACTGGAAATACCCCCAAAATGCTTTTTATTGCATTATCATCATTGACATCTACGGCACTCCCAGTTCACAGCTTTAGTAGTGGATACAAATATATATTTTCCAAGCTGTAATTCAACACACAGGAAACCAAGAAAAGTAACAAGAGCCTCTGAATAACAATAACAATAATTTGAAATTACTTTGCTGTTGTTTTAGTACACAAAAAATTTTATGATTTTATTATCAAACAGTTATGAACACATTAGGTTTACATTGAAAAATAGAGTCTTCAAAAGACAGACTGCAGTGAGGGATTCTGATCAATGCAACTGTACCTACCACCTCCGCTATCAGTCAGTGTTTCGGTGTCTGAAGTCCAACCCAACAAGAAAACAAGCCATTAATGTGACCACGCTGCACAGACAAATCTTATTTGGTAGGACGTCGTTTGTAAGATGTAATGATCACATCTCAAAGTACATAACGTTTGATTGGATGGCAGGAGTTTGTTCCGGCGGCAGCAATAATAAAAGAAGTCTCATCTTGGTTTTATGGTGTAGCATATTGAACCATCTGAGTGCTGCCTTGCTCTACGGTGGCCTGCAGGCGCTTATTCTTTTCAACAGTGATCAGTCCTGACACACAAGAGGTCTGCCGAGACACAGATAAAGATTTCTATTATCATATCAAATCACACAGCAGTGCTCTCATTATAATTGACACATCTTGAACAGTGAATAAAGGCTGCTCTACATAATGCATAATTAGAAAGTTTTTTGACATTTTTTTTTTTTTATGCATATGGTAGTGCATGATAAGAGCTGATGTTAGAGAGAATAGCCTTGGCGGGACATCAAAAGATCTCATAGAAGTTAGGAGATTATGGTTGGGTACAGTGACCTCCTGACCCGGCTGGATCCCTCTGGATGGCTGAGCCGCAGCAAAGCTGGGGCCAGCGAACGGAGGGGCTGATTTCCCCCGTCCTTGCTGAGACCTCGTTAACGACTTAGAAGTCCCATCAATATTTAACAACTCTATGATTGAAATTTCAAATTCACTTCTCAACGGTAAATCACAAAGGAGAGGGAGATGGGAGCGAGAGAAAAGAAGAGGGAGAGAGAGGACAGAGAGAGAGAGAGTCATTTTTATCAGAGAGCTATTTTAAATAAAGACTGTGATTTAGTGAGGCCACACCAAGTCAATTAGGGGCAGAATAGCTGAGCTCTGTTTAAGTAGTTACTGAATCACCATATTGGATCTAACTGTTTAACAATCACTCCGATATGAAAACATACGATTCCACCGGTGTGTGAGCTACATGAGTGATTTCCTCCCCTCATCCCTCCACAATTCATGTCCTCATACTTCTCCCTCCCTCCATCGCTCTGCTCTTTTTCCTTGAATCGTGCCATCTACTTTTCTTTTATGCATTTCTCAACCCTTCGTGCCCTCTCCTGTTCATCCGACAGACTTGAGTCAGAGAGCAAGAGATAGCTTTACTATTTTATGAAGGTGTGAGGTTTCTTGGCGGTGCCAGAGTTTCTCGTGTCCGACAAAGTCCACTAGCTCGTGAGGAGGTACCATGAGAATGAAGTCACCCATTCAAAATAGAACATGCTTGTGTAATACAATCTGAGGCCAAGAATATCCGTCTTTAAAATCTATAGATTATCTATCTAATCAGCATTTAGATTTTTTATAAGTCTAAACTTCTGGAAGAAATCAATGTATTATGGAGAAAACATTTTTACGTTCACATTTTGCATGTGGTTATATGGCTATGTATAACACACTCACTTTTTCCAGATATATCAAAGAACCATAGAGTGGATTCGGACAAAATGTACTTAAATTTTACACTAAATGAAGAGGCATACAATATAGTATGTGTCCTTAATTCTGCCATTCTCTGTTATTGTGCTTTACTTATGTGGTTTCTTGGAATTAAACACAGCAGCAATAAAACCAAAAGAAATCACTTCCTGATGCAGCACACAGTCATCTCCCTCTGTGTATCAAAGACAAATTTTGTGGGAGCACCCCTGCCTACATCCCATCCCTCCCCAGCCGTGTGTGGCTTTTGGTTCACTGGAGGTCAGGACGATCATTCACACCAAGGCCTGAGGGCGCCCATATACTCTCCCCTTTATGACCACATAAAGAACGCCAAGTGCTCAGGCGTGCCTGATTAGCTGCCCTAATATGCTATTTGTGACTAATTTCAGAGTCGCTAAGTCACAGGTGACGGTCCCAGGCTGTAAATCTAACTCGGCCAACCTTTGACGGTGCATAAGTGTGTGTGTGTGTGTGTGTGTGTGTGTGTGTGGGTGGGGGGGGGGTGTCCTCTGCCCCAGGATGCACTAGTAGGTCCCGTGGTGAGTATGCAAAGGCCATTTAGGTGAAAGGCAGGGCATAAAAGTAATGAATGGTAGATGAAGCCATCTCAAGCTGACAAGTCAACTTGCACCTATGCGCGCGTGTGTGTGTGTGTGTGTGTGTGTGTGTGTGTGTGTGTGTGTGTGTGTGTGTGTGTGTGTGTGTGTAAATGTAAAAAATGCACTGGACTACATTAGTTTTGTTTTAACACAATCAATCTCTGCCTTAAGTGCTGATACACTTTTACTGCTGAAATTTGGTGGTGTTACATTTGTTCATTTAATGTACTATACTGATTGACTAGTTCACACGATGCAAATCAGAATAGTTAAAACATAGTTAATGAGTGTCCTTTGGCTGTATCCGAGTGGAACAAACTGTTTTACACAAAGAACAAGAGATTTTTGACCTTGTCCTACATTAGTTGTTTGAAGTTTTATTTTTCTTTAAAATTATTTTAGAAATCCCTCATGTAAAAACATGAGGGATTAGTATAAAACAGGTAAAACAGTGAAATGTTTGTATGAATGTATTTATACTGAGAATTTATGAATTTATTTATTAGAATGTAAAAAAATGCTCATTTGAAGAAGGCTGTAGATAGTTAATAGACCTTCACACACTCTGTTCCTGTGTCTATCCGTTACTTTCTCATAATGTGTCAACAGTTCCCCGTTTGAGCCGTTTTCCTATTATCCCCCTGACCGCTGCTTTTCTGACCCCACAATGGAGTTTGTGTGTGTGTGTGTGTGTGTGTGTGTGTGTGTGTGTGTGTGTGTGTGTGTGTGTGTGTGTGCGTGTGTGTGTAAAGGGGAGAGAGAGGGATAGTGACAGTGTGTATGCATGGATGCATGAGTGCATTTATGAGTGTGTCTGTGTACACAGCATAGTTTAGTGCAGTGTGTGTGTGTGTGTGTGCTCTAGTGACCTCTGTGCTGGCTGTGCTGTGTCCTCTTCCCCCAGCTCCTCAGTGTTTAACACCCAGGGTCCGATCCCAAATGGGCAGCCTTAAACACCCCTTGCTTTACACACACACACACACACACACACACACACACACACACACACACACACACACACACACACACACACACACACACACACACACACACACACACACACACACACACACACACACACACACACACACACACACACACACACACACACACACACACACACACACACACACACACACCAGCAGCAGCAGCAGCAGCAGTGTGAGGGCTCCCACTCTGCACCTTAACACTGCTCCAGCTCCAGAGAGGGGAAAGCCATGGATGGGGGGGGAGGGAGGCTGAGCTACACTCACCTCAAAGCCACAGAACCAAAAGGTTAACAGTTCTGCCAGATGTGGGGTCCCCACCAGTAAGGAATCACATTATTTCTATATGAATGACAATGTACAGCCTTGAGACATTTGGACTTGAATTTATTCAGTAGGCTGACAGAATATGGCACCCGAGACATTTCCCCGTGAATGGTTGAGATATGCAGCAACAGGGCGGAGACATTTTTCAACCATTTGCATTTATGAGAAATCAATGATAATATACGTATTGTGAGGTATTTTGGGTTAGGACAATCACAGCACAGCCTTGTCTGTGAGATATTATTGGTGTTTTCCTTGAAACTTGCACATATTCAGTTACATTTTCAGAAACGTACAATGGTGGGTTTTTTTCAGGATATTTTCCTAGCCAGTGAAGCTCAAAGTGTTTTCTTTGTATGCGGCAGAATGAACAACCAGTAATTCCACTGAAAAATAATGATAAGACAATAAACCACACGTCCATATAAATTATGAGCACATAAAATAAATAAATCAGTGATGTAAAAGATAGCTTTTTTTATTCTTTACTTTCTTTATCTGTTACTTGAAAATTCTTAGCAACTGTCCCATGCTCCTGTTCCTCACACCCCTGGGAAACCTTGCCCAAGCAGGTCGTAAACACCCAAGTCTCACACAATTGAACAGCCAAGGTTAAAGAATAGTCCAAATAATAAGATGCAAGCCTCAAAGTCTGGTAAATCAGTGTAAAAAACATTCTTCCCTGCAGCCAAAATACTTCAACCGCCTGTCTCTGTTTTGTCATAAACAGCCCACCGTCACCTCACCAATGGTAATGAAATGCAAAACGGTGTGTAAGAAAATATCAAAACCTGCCTCAGCTTTGGAAAACACTTTAGAAATGCAGGCGGTATCACGTAGCACAAACACAAATTCTGTCTCAGCCAAATTAGGGACATTAAAAATTACAGGCTGAGAACTTGCTAATTATTACACCCCCTTACAAACCGAGACAGTCAAGCTAAGAGGCGAGCCACTGGCTGACTCCCAATGTCACTTTCTGCGGGTAACAAATATCCAAAGGTCAAAGTGTGTACTTCAGGGGGATAGGGAAAAGCTCAACGGGGCTAAGTGGTGTGTGTCTGCGCGTGTATGTGTATCCTTGAAGGAATCTAGCCTGTCATGTCCTCTAAGACTATGCTGCCACCTGCAGCTCTGGGTACGAACAAAGACACAGGTGCTGCTGAAGGGAATAATGGGCAGGGTAGTAAGTCAAATTCTGTAAAAGTCATGCAAAATTACTATTAAAATATGATCCTAATCTGTGGCTACAAACTCATTAAGACAGCAGTGTGGCAGTTTCACAGACAACTAAAACAAGGAGTTGTGCATTATGTCTCGTATTTAAAATGAGGACTCTAATACTCTACATTAATTGCTCTAACAGGGGGAAAAAACTGAACAGATATTTAAATAATATTGCTTTACTGGATTGAGCATTTGAGCAAAACCGTATTTTAAATATTTGCAAAATGAATACAAGCCATGTAATTCACCCCATAATAAACAGATCTATTTAAAATACCATTGCAATATAATTATCTTATATTATTCTATGTGAGGAAGACACAGATGCATATTCCTACCTGTTGGGATTCATGCATTGTGTCTTAGGTCCATTGTGGACTTTACGGGTTAACTTGCATGCAATGAATTATCCCATCCCAAACGCCTGCTTATTGTTTCACAACCCATTTATTGTTGCAAAGGACAGCAAGATGTATGACCCTGCAGCAATTAAAGTATTAGATATCAAAGTGCAGATGCCAGGGACTGTTAAAGAAATGTGATAGTGAGCATGAGTAATGACGGCACACATGACTTGTCATAAATAGAAAAGAAATGAAGGGTGGGGGTGACCTCAAAATGCAAGGATTGTGTATAACAATATTCTGTTGCCTAACAATGAGCACAATTTATATATATTTTTTGAAAGGGAACTCTCTTCCTCAAAGAGCGGTGAACTTTGGACTGACATTTGTACAGATGTGGTAAGGCTAGAAGCCACCCTGTAATTAAAGCGCTCACCCTGGGAAAAAAGGTGTGATCTTCTGTCATATTTTGACAAGGCTCCGAGCACCGGGCAAAGCAATATAGTTACATGCTTGGTAGCAGCTGGAAGAAGAATGACTGTATGTTTGATTGCCTCATAGCCTGACTGTATCTCGAAGCTATTGTTTTTGGTGATAGCGATCAAAGTTGTGTGGCATATTATGTGTGTGTGGTTGTACATGTGTGTGTGTGTATTTCCATGTTATGTGAACATTTATCAGTACCTCTGTAGCTGTGACAAGTACCTTTGAAATATAGGCCTATATTGTTTTAATTTGTTTCTCATTTGGCAAAAGGGATTAAAAAAAGTTTCAGAATAAGATAGAATCCAATTGTAAGATAATCATATACTCATTTAATATGCAGCATTGTAAGCAAATCCCTCTTTAAGTCGCTGAAATATATTTTGACTTGACTTCACTGCCTTGTAGAAACCTGAGACAGACACCATATATGCTCTGTCAGAATCATTAAGTCAACATGCCATCAGGTTCAACTCAGAGTCTCTCCTCAGAATTTGAGAATGATACAGCCTGACGCGGCTTGAACTTTGCGTCTGCTATTCTCTGTCAGCTTCGCCATTCTCCCATGGCTTTAAATATTGTAGGCATCTTGGGGATGTGGAGACGCATTTGTCATCCTTGTTTGACAGGCTTGATGAAGGGGTTGTCTGTCAGTGTTTCACAAATCCGACCAGACCACAAGCCCGAGGGTGGCACATAGACAGTCACGAGCGGCGGGGAGTTCCCTCCCGTCCTGGCTCACAGGGTAATTGTGATAATACTGAAATGGAAAATTATAGAGGGGTGAGTTAAGGAGATACTTGAGTTAAATGCAAAGGCTTGACACAGTGAGGAGAATGTGGGTGGTCTGAGACTGGAAGGGCAAGTTCTTACAGTTCATTCTTAAATGCTGTGATACTTAACATGGTATTAAATCTAATAAGCCAAACCCTTTTTTTTTTAATTCTCTCTTTTCCCCACAGAGGTGGTAAAAATTGCTTTTGCTTTCAAATTAGGTGACGCATTGTTAAACTTGTATTGGTAAAGCTGTCACTTATTTAATAATAACGTTAAATCTCAAGTGTCTTATAATTTCAGGTTATACCCTTTGGGATTTGGAGACTTTGCAGTCACTTTTTTTTTTAAAAGAAGAAAAAAAAGCAAATTTTTCCAACTTTATGCATAAAATACTGAGACGTTCTATCCCAGTCAGCAAATAGCATAACAGTCCTATAAACTAACTTTAGCTGGAAAGATACAACAAACAGTGTCTTTCTGTCTCTTTCTCTCCCTCTCGCAGTCTCTGACATCAGGGTCAACCTAGCATATAATAGACAAACTTGGCAGTAATCTGGGGACTCTGAGAGAGGTCCGGGAGATTTATCAATCAACTGGCCACATTAAACGGATTTCCTAATGAAGTGAAGTCTTTACAGGGATTAATCCTCTACCACCTGCAAGGAGCCACCTGCTCGACTGCCATAATTGGCATGGATGGCACCGCCACCATCAGCAGAAAGAGGAGAGGCACAGTGAGAGAAAAAAGAGGGAGTGAGAGGGAGAGAACGGGGGAGAGAGACGACTGACATGAACAGAGGGGGGAAGAGAGAGAGAAAGAGACGGACAGAGAGGAAACAAGTTGGAGAGAGGACAAAGAAGCTAGACATCGGGGTGTCAAACTCATGCAAATGATGGCACTCCGTGTGTTGCAACGACACAACGAGGGAGGAAAATAAATAAAATATTTTAAAAAAAGGAGACGAGACAGCGCCAGGTCTCTTATGACACGGCGATGAGCATCCAACCCTTAGTTTGTGCCAGTCTTGCAGCATTCCAAGACCTTGACAGCAGCTCCTCGCTACATCTTCCAGCTGTGTCAAATCTGCCTATGTGCTAATGAACGTGTCAGCACCCCAATCGTGTCATTGCTGTGTGTGTTTCAATTCACCTCTGAGCACTGAAATTCTACCCCAGGTGTACCAGCTTACACATTACATTCACCCGCAAGTATTTCTGCATGAATAATTACACAGTCCCAGCCGTAAAGTTAGAATCCAGACTGGGGTCCTGCTTAGGCTGCCAAACCACTCTTTTTGATTGTGCTGCTGGTTGCTTTAATTTGACCAGGCTGACGCTGTGCATGCAATATGGACACACATTTATCAAGTCTTTGTTAAGAATGACCAATCTGGCAATGTTTGTATTTTGTCTGACACACACTTGATTGATTGCAATAAGATTACAAAAAACATTCCTTTTGGCTCACAGGAGACCGCATTGTGATGTGAAGATTTTATGGCCCAGTTTTCACAAATCAAGGATGAAGCTTGGTGTAAGCTGATGGCCGCAAATATACTAAAAGAGGTTGATTTACCGGGAATTAGTTGGATTGTTAGGCACGGGTATCAATCATGGCCAATAAAATTAACTGGTGTTCATTACACTCTTAAATAAATATCGAGCTGTTTACTTCATTCTATGCAAATGCTAGGTGCTACTTTTGGGAAAAGAATTATGACTCATGAAACTGATGCAACCCAGAGGTTTTTGGCCACAGAGAAAGTACTTTTGAACCCCATTGAGTTCAGGTATATAGTGTTGAGAAAAACAACAACATCAGGATGTCTCATGTACTCTGAACAATTTGCACTCGTAGCAAAAAATTGTTAAGTCTGATGGTATTTGGTGTAATTTAAAAGGGCAATTGATTTTACACTTTAATGCCAGTGTACAGGTCTTGGAGAGTACAGTATATTGGAAAGAAGTTGTGGCTTGTGTGGCTCAATATCCTCAGTGGAAGTGGATGCCACATATATCAAATGCAGATTGATGGAAAGCATGTGCCTTTCCTGCTACCTTTAGGTGGCTGTAGAAATATGATCCTAGAGCCACCAAACAGGCAAACTGGTATGACATACAGTAGCAGGAACTAATAAATACATGAAGGAATTTGTTTGACTTTAAAGAGGGTGTGCCTTTACTACATAAAGCCAAAAACATAGCACAAACTCAGCATCTGTGCAAGTATGTTTTAGCACGCCTACATCATCTAAGTTTGCTAACACAATATAATTTTATGGCAAGACATTAAGTTACACAATGGGAACAGAGCAGGAAAATACACTTGCACCTGACAGTATGAGCATTTTGGCAGTGATAGACCACCACACTTGATATGTGCTGAAAATAAGGGCCTCACTGATGTGTCCCTGAATCAGGTGCTACCATTGCAGTAAAATCTAGTAACAGGTTTTAGTGATTGATAGTTTTTTTGTCTCAATGTTTAATGGATCCTACCCATAAGAACAATGAAGCCACTCATGTAAACTCAAATGCTTAATGTCTGAAAAGTTGACTTTTCAAGCATCCGCAGTGATTTGTTGTCTATCATTTTAACTACAACCTGAGTCCTATTTTACGTCTTTGTGTCTGTGTTTCTGTGATTCCTGACTAATGATCAACTCTCCAGAGTCATAACTCCTGGGAAGAAAAGATGATTCTGTGGTGTCTGCCAAGGGACTGAGACTATTGGCACAGCTAGGGTGTCCCTCATTTGTTTTGGAGCCATACCGCCACCTTGCCAAAAGAGGTGCCAGGCCAAGGACAAACTCTGCGTGCCTGTGTGTGTGTGTATGTGTGTGTGTGTGTGTGTGTGTCTGACCCCCATCCCAGGACTAAAACCTTGGTGACAAGCCATATTGGCATCTAAAAATATTCTAATGGAGCTTTAAAGCAGCAATAGGCAAATCACTTGTGTTTGTTCTCAAAGATATACAGAACTGCTGTTACTATTCTTTTATTAGTTGAAGCATAGTAATGGAATGAATCCGGTGTAATCGATTTTTTTTATCTTTTTTACTAGGCTGTTCATAGCTAGTGGCCAAATAAAATCACTGAACATGTCCAATGTCTCTGTATTCAGATGATAGACCTCCTAGATTCCCAACAGTATAAATTAAAGTGGGATGTGTAACCTACTTAAAGAAAGATTGAGTGGTAGATTTGCAGGCAAGGCCTGACTTTTCTGAGGAATTATATCATGTTTCTGAAGTTAGAGAGTTTCCAGCATGGTCAGACTGGAAAATATCACATGCAAGGTAAATATATATTTGTGAGTAAGGACTGAACTCTTAAACACACAAACACACACACACACACACACACACACACACACACACCTCCTCGTCTAACTCCTCAAGCTCTGTTGTTTTGAGTGAAAGAAGAACCGTCCCTAATCCACTTCACGGATCAGTTTCACAGAGACGGTAAAGCCATTCTCCCTCCAAACTAAAGCAATTCAGATCAGACACCTTGATGTCTCAAAGAGCACACAGTGAGCTCTTGTTTTCTGTTTTGACTGCTGGGAATCCATGCCAGACAGCACCCCTGATTCCAGCTCACAGATAAAACTAATGAGGTTTTCATTCAAGTCCGTTTTATAACAATAACTGAGTCATCGCCAGACGTGGCTGTTTTCACTAGCGCCTGAGACTCTGTGATCCACTCATCTAGGATTTGAGGGTGTTGGATTTCCAAAACTTAAGGTATAATGCTGTACAGCATCTCAAATGCAGGTGTTACTGCCTTTTTTCTTTCACCGTTACTTATAAACGCTTTATGACAACTTGACACAACTTGAAGGTGCTGCAAAAATGGGTTAAACAATGTATTGGCTTCCTTTTATAGATTATATTCCTGAGAATAAACAATCACTTTTTCAAATTTCACATTGTGTAGCTTTCTAATTACATTAATCATGGGGGAGCAGCACTAATTTAACACTTACCTCATTGTCTTAAGACACATTAGCAGTTTAATTTGTATCTGACAGCTGAAAGAACTGCTGTCACAACACACCTTTGCTAACGCCGTTCAGTAAGAGGTGTCAGTGGCATTAATGAGTTCATTTTGCAGCTAATTGTGCGGTAATAGGAGAGTGATTATAGGGATCAGCTAGCCGACTCTGCCGTGATACCTAGCTGACACCTGAGAGATCTGTAGACATGCCCACTGTGAGCTATCTGTCCCAACTATTCCCACAACCCTTAGCTCTTGTGTTGCACTAGGAGGTGACACTGGCATTAGCAGCTGACTTAAACATCAAAGACAAGGTCTTAATCCTTTAACAATAACCCTGGATGCCCCTACAAAGACATTGTTTATATAGACACGTCAGGTCGGACACCTCATCTAACCTTTCACTGGATGCCTCGAGGTGACTGTGTTGCCAGCGGCATTCCTGAGACCAGAGCTTTTTCACTTCTCAAAGAGTTCTCTGTGAGAGAAATCCCTTCCTTTCCTGCTTAGGGCATGCAAGCAGCAAAGGCCATCAAAAACACACATCTTCTGCAGTCAGCGATGGCTCTGCTGATTATGTTTTCAAAATCCAACTCGGAAACAGCTATTTAATATGATTACTGCAGGCATCAATGATTCTGACGTCCACACAGTGCCATAACTCCGTTCATGTAACAGAGCCTGGTTTAGTTTTGTGTTTAGGTGTCTGAACTAGTTTTGGGCAATGATAGTTTTGTTATTGTACAGGTTTTGCTCAAACTTGCGACCCTTGTGGCTGTACTCTCTCCTCAATGACATCATGATATAAGGTTCCAAAAGAAAAGAATTGGTTCGAAGATGTAACAAATGTGAGAAAAAGTTTTGGGACATGAAAAGCCGAAAACACCATTTAGAAAAGAAATGTGTTTTTCTCCTACCTTGCTTCTATCCAGAGGCCTAATAACTTGTGTGAACTATAAGAGCCCACCTCTTGGCCACAGGGTCACCAGTAAACCTAACAGATTTACTCTCAAGTGGTGGCAGGGGCTTAGATGGGCTAGATAGAGCAGAAATATAGTATATAATACACACCTGGCAAAACAAAAAAGGCACAAACTCCTAATAGGATAATCAGCCATGTATTCTTTTACAGATACTGTGACAGAGTCCATCATTTCCCACTAATGTGTTTCCCAGGAGTTCTGGATGCCCCAATAAACCTTATATATATTAAATACAGCTTTCTGAACCTGCACTTGATATTGTGGAAACTAAGCTCTTTTTTCCCCCCCTCTCGCTCTTCCCCATAATGTGCAGAACTTTCACACAGTTGTGGTTGCATCAGCAAGTTGCCAGTAACATTGTCTCACACACTTAAAATAAATAGAGTTGGTGATATATTTGAAGACATTTCTGAAAACTCGATTATGCCCAGTTGGCCTCAGACGCTGGTGTGCTGGTGTGTTTGAAAATCAGACCACCAAGCGTGACGGTCCTTCCCTGCAATGATGTCACGTCAATCTAAAAGAAGACAATTCAGCTGTCACTTTTGTTGTGACGAACTGAAAAGCTGTAATGTATATTTCTGTTCTGGAATACATTCATATGGTCCTCATGCACAGGGGTTAACCCACAAAAATAATGCAACGCGTGGCTCCAAGTTAATCAAAAGTCACGACAATGTCACTTTGGAGGAGTGCAAGTAATTATCAAAGCTAAACTTTGTTCTTCACAGTCAGTTTGTGTGGTATGCACCATTGGCGTCTTACCGCTAGGCCCTCGCAACGCTAACAATTCAAAGTAAGAATTCACCCCATGCCCCAAATCAGAGGCTCAGTTTGCACTGACTTAAATCTTATGTAACTCTGGGCTTTTGACAGGCAGACACCTCTGCTGACTACAGATAGGTAATTTGTTTTGATCTGTGATTATACCCCTCGTGTTCAGAGGAAGATGCAAATCCTCACAATGAGGGGAGAAGTGCCCTCGGGGGTCTCAAGTTTTCACCCTCCTTCTGCGTCTTTTTCTTTTCCCTCTCTCTCTCTTTTTTTTTTTTCATCTCGTATGAGAGACAAAGCCTCCTGCCAAACACTGAAGCCCCCCAGGAGCTCATCATACAGAAAACTAGGGCTCCTCGGAGAACGAGCGAGAGAGGAGAGGAAGGAGGAGGGCAGAGAGAGATGGAGCGCAGAGGAGGGCCTGTGTAAAGGTGGGAAGAGGGTGTTTGAATGTGTGTGTGTGTGTGTGTTATTTCTACATTGTTAATGACTGTTAAGAGTCTCTCAGAGCCACGGGGCATTTTGCACATCCCACAAGCCTCCCTCCTTTGACTCCCTCCCTGCTATTTCCTTAACACTGCCTTTTGTGGCCTGTGCCAGACATACCTGCAAAATTATCTACTAATTATCTACTAAATATGTTTGTTCATGTTGGTTGAACAGCTCACTTAATTGAAGGGGCGCTCCACCTTCCCTCTGCTCTTCCCCTCCTTCATGCCC